>NW_028274701.1:0-112000 GCF_026936395.1 Plectropomus leopardus
CTTCAACTACGTTTTTAAAAGAGACAAACAAATTTACCTTGTACCTTGTATTGTCACCAATATGTAAGAACAATGCCAATGATTGTCACGGTTGTGCTTTTCTTCATAGTTTACAGAGGACATCATTCAGGTGTTGATGGCGCACATCACGGGCGCAGACAAACCACAGGAGGAGAATGCCAGACAGCATCTTGCCCGTGTCTGGAACTGGTTAATATTCGTGGCCGATGGCAGAGTTCCTGCTGTGGCCCTGCCTTTATCACCGTACATTCAGAGTTCCGGAACTTTCATCTGAAATGAAGCAGTTGAAAGTTCCGGAACTCGAATGTATAGTGATGTCATCTAACTTTGTTGTGAGTGTGATGTCACGGAGAAAACATTCGGCCACAGTCTCAGAGGTTCTAGCTGACCTAAATATCACAAGATATCGCACACTTCTCACCAAGCCTCGTAACAAATGTTCGATTGTTATTTAAAGTGGATTTTTGATGACATCATGTCATAGCTTAAACTCACTGAACTCATTTGAGGCCGAAAAACTTCGGCTTACGAAAGGCGTGTGTTTTCAATTCCAGTTTAAGTGTGTTTATGTAAATAGGTGGAGGCCAATTAGTGGGTCCCCAGCTGAATGAATGTTTGTCATCACAAATTCATTGACTTCATCAGCTAACCTGCCATCATTTTCAATCACTGTGGACTACACCAAACACCTTTGGCTGTAAAGAGATCATGTGAGAAGTGATGCGAAAGCACAGATGTAGGATCCAGGAAATGAGTGAAAATGAGACGTGTAAACTAAACTAAGTGCTTATTGTATTTGTGGTTAAATTATTGTACGTTACGGAAATTTTGTAATAATTGATTGTGCATCGCGCAGAGGACAAAATTATCATACAAATACAATAATTATCGTACATCTGACAACGCTGAGAAGGTGAAGATTTTCTGGTGGTCTCGGTCCTGTTCCCCTCTGTGTTCTGCCACTTCCTACCTCTTCAGTACATATTGTTTTAAAAACATGTTTAAATTCATTAAATGTTCCACATGTTTTCAGTTTAACCCTTCTATGATTCCATTGTGTAAAATAAATCAAAATATCACCTCTAATGAATCATGAATCAATTGTGTATACGCCCAAACAGATTAATATGAATAAACAAACAGCTGTTTGATTAACACTTCCTGGAGTTCACACACGAAAAAACATGATTTCAATTTTAGATGCATTCATGAAAACTGTTCATTTGAAAGAAATCAAACTACTAAACACATCTGAGCAATAGTGTTGTTATGACTTGTTAATTTGAGTTGGGAAAACCACATTTATTTTTGGCTTGTATTTAAGTGTGTACTTATTCCTACTGTTTTTGGAACATGTGATATTGAAGTTTTAGTAGTTTGAGTATTTGTTTATTGAGACTGGAATATAGGTTTTGTATGGGCCTCTTTTTTTTTTTTATCTTCATTTCAGTCAGCCGTAAGGCTCATTTGCTTTTGTCTGAGTTTGTTTTTTGTTTGTTTGTTTATTTTGCTTGGTTTGGTTTATATGTTTGAAATACAGATTAATTACTATAATTTACAAACCAACAGATAAGTTACTTATTATCATTAAAACCAGAAATCACAATCCAAAAAACTGGAGACCAACTTTGATTGTTTCTGTTTCAGCTTTATTATAGACAATTGATTACTGGTTGATATAGATATAGAGTATAATAACAATCACGTAAAAATGATGTCATGAAAGATAACTCAAACTCCTTCAAATTGAAAAAAAAAACCTCCTCAACTCCTTCGACGCCAATAGATGAAGCAAGATTAAGGGTTGTAATGTATGGAAATTCCTACAGTGATAGGCGACCTTGAATGCATCATTGTAGATGCCGCGAGGATTCACAGGCACGGGAGTTCGGTGAACTAGGTGTGTTTGTTGGTGTTGTATCATGGCCGCAGCACGTTAATAAACGGCATGAGTGTTCCAAGTTACAGATGCGTTCTTCGTCTTATTAGATGTCCAGCAGACATTACATGGTGTCAGAAGTGACGGAAAGTGACCAGAACCGATCGACATGACGAAGTTTAATCCTCCAGAGGAGTTTAAGTTTGCAAGCCCGGGGAATGGCGGAGTGGAAGCAACGGTTTTTCGCTTCAGGACAGCGGCTAAGCTAAACAGAGAGGACGGGGAAGTCCAGGTCTGCTCGCTCATTTACGCGATGGGCAGTGAAGCAGAGAAAATATTCAGCTCATTCCAGTTTGAAGAAGAGGATGACAAGAAAGACTACAACGCCGTTTTGAAGAAATTCGACGACTACTTCATTCCTAGACGGAATTTAATACACGAACGGGCATGCTTTTATCAACGGAGCCAGCTACCCGGTGAGAAAGCAGAAGCATACATAAGAGTACTGTATGAGCTAGCAGAAAACTGTGAGTTTGGCGACCAAAGAGATGAACACATCCGAGATAGACTGGTCGTGGGCATTAGAGACAAGGAGTTGTCTCAGAAGTTTCAGCTCACTGCAGACTTGACGCTAGCACAAGTTATCCAGCAAGTGCGCCAGCAAGAGGAGGTTGCTAAACAGATTAGCCTCCAGACCAACCCACCGGAGCTACAGGTGGCTAATGTTAACTTCGGCAGACAAGGACAGGAACAACACAGGAGAGGAACCACGGCACGCGGAGCTACAAGCGGTCCTAAGGACGTACAGAACTGTGGTAGGTGCGGCACCCAGCACTACAATAAAAAGAAATGCCCGGCTTTTAAGAGCACCTGTAAAAGTGCAACAAGAGAGGACACTGGGCACGTGTGTGTCGTACCAAAACACTGAACGAAGTCACAGAAAGCATGGGACAGTTTCAGTTTCTGGGCGAGGTTAGTGAAGCAGCTAGCCATGACAAATGGACTGTTACTCTTAACATTGGAAATGCACCCCTAGCCTTTAAAATAGATACGGGAGCAGATGTGACCGTCATAAGTGAAAAGACATTTAAGACTCTTCCCAAAACCTATAGACTGGGCCCTGCAGAGATACCCTTTGTTGGACCAGGGGGTGAGCTCAAATGTATAGGTTGGTTCAGAGCTAATACAGTCTACAAAGGTAAAGAATACACTTTTCCTGTGTATGTGATTAAAGGAAACAGCAGCAGTTTGCTCAGCCGCCCAGAAGCAGTAAATATGGGTTTAGTTAAGAGAGTGGAGCATGTCAGCACTGTGTTCGGAACCAGCGGCCTGCTAAAGACTGAACCTGTTAAAATCATGCTCAAAGAGGATGCACAGCCATACGCCGTGCATACTGCCAGACGTGTGCCACTACCACTTATGCCTCTAGTAAAGAAGGAGTTGCTCGGTTGGAAAATGAGGGCATCATCGAAAGGTGACACAGCCCACAGAGTGGTGTGCTGCCATGGTCCCAGTTCTAAAGCCTAACAGGAAAGAGGTCCGGTGCTGTGCAGACCTAAGGAAGCTAAATCGTGCAGTGAAAAGAGAAAAGTATGTGCTACCTACCATAGAGGAAATCATGCCACGGCTCTCAGGGTCGAAAGTGTTCACATCACTGGACGCCGCCAGTGGATTTTACCAAATTCCCCTGCATGAAGAAAGCCGCAAACTGACCACCTTCATCACTCCCTTTGGGAGGTATGCTTTCCGCAGACTACCCTTTGGAATAACAAGCGCTCCAGAAATATTCCAGCGGAAAATGGCAGAGACTCTACAAGGGCTGGAAGGAACAGAGGTCTACATGGACGACATCCTAGTACACGGAGAAACTGAGGAGATCCACAATAGACGCTTGGAGCAGGTACTTGAAGTGATAAAGGCGGCCGGCCTCAAACTGAACAAAGAAAAATGCAAGTTCAGACAGCGGCAGATTCGTTTCCTGGGGCACATCTTTGATGAAAACGGTGTGAGACCTGACCCGGAGAAAGTGATTGGCATCCAAAAATTCCCACAACCCCAAAATGTGTCAGAGCTCAAGCGGTTTTGGGAATGGTCAACTTCATGGGCAAATTCATCCCAGAGCTCTCTACAGAAGGACAACCACTCTATGCACTGCTGAACTCGAGGGTGGAATGGCTGTGGGGACCAGCGCAGCAGACTGCCTTCCAGAGACTGAAGACAGCCTTAGCATCGGCACCTGTACTCGCTTTCTCTGATGCTAAAAAGCCCACAGTGGTGTCGGCGGACGCCAGCAGCTATGGGCTCGGAGGAGTCCTGTTACAGCAGCATGATGAGGACTGGAAACCTATAGCCTACTGCTCCAGGAGGCTCAGGGATGCTGAGACCAGGTATGCCCAAATAGAAAAGGAATGTTTGGCTAGTGTTTGGGCATGTGAGCACTTTGACAAATATCTGTTCGGACTTGACAGCTTTAAACTGATTACAGACCACAAGCCCCTAGTACCCTTAATGAACAGCAAAGACCTTGATAACGTCCCCATAAGGTGCCAGAGACTGTTGATGAGACTGATGCGCTTTAACGCAGAGGCTGTGTATGCACCTGGAAAGACATTGGCAGTAGCTGACGCTCTATCCCGGGGCCCTGTGCAGAGTCCGGGTGATGAGAAGTCCAGCGACGATGTGGATGCACACATAGACTCAGTCCTGAGCCATGTTCCAGCATCACCACACAGGATGCAAGAGATCAGAGACCACACAGCCACCGACCCGCAGCTGCAAGCAGTGAGCCAGTTCATCCAGTTAGGGTGGCCAGATTATGAAAAGACAGTACCAGCATCAGTCAGGGATTTCTATAAGGTGAGAGGGGAGTTATCAGTGATAGATGGGTTAGTAATCAGAGGAAAACGTATTGTAATCCCCACCTGCATGAGAACAGAGATAGTGGAGAGGATTCATGATGGTCATCAAGGGCTAGTTAAATGCAGAGAGAGAGCCAATCAGTCAGTATGGTGGCCAAGAATCTCACAGGACATAATAACTAAAGTAACTCAGTGCAAGTTTTGCAGGAGAACAGAAACACACAGAGAAAAGAGCCATTAAAGCCAACCGAGCTACCTTCCAGACCTTGGCAAAGAGTAGGTGTAGATTTGTGCGAGCACAAGAAACAGTCTTATCTGGTAGTGTCAGACTACTATTCCAGGTATTTAGAGCTCCTGCACCTACCTGTGACCACCAGCAGTCAGGTTATAGAAAAGCTAAAAGCCACATTTGCAAGGTATGGTATTCCAGAGGTTCTAGTAAGTGACAACGGACCACAGCTAGTCTCAGAGGAATTTAGGCAGTTCAGCGAGAAATATGACTTTATTCACATAACATCCAGTCCACATTACGCTCAGAGTAATGGACAAGCCGAGAGGGCTGTACAGATAGCGAAAGGGATTCTTAGGCAGGAAGACCCCCTCCTGGCTCTGATGGTCTACAGAGCCACGCCGTCATCATCCACTGGAGCCAGTCCTGCCGAGTTGCTGATGGGTCGCCAAATCCGGACAACTTTACCTACACTGTCTGGAAATCTGGACCCGACCTGGCCTGATAAGGAGGAAATCAGGCAAGCAGATGCTGCAGCCAAGCAGAGACAAGCGTACCACTACGACCCGAAGGAACGGGCACGGAGTCTCCCCCTGCTGAACCCAGGAGACAGAGTTCTCTTGAAACTGGACAATGAGAAACAATGGTCAACACCAGGTACTGTTCGTGGAGTCAGTTCCACTCCTAGATCTTATGTGGTGGACACAGCTCAAGGAGGACAGTACAGGAGAAATCGACGCCATTTGTTGAGTGTTCCTTCAGTACCAGTGCACGCCCCTCCATCCACAGAGCAGGCTACTGTTGAGATGACTGAGGATTCTGGGACTGAAATAGACATGGAACACGCAAGCACTGACACCTTGGTGGGAGCAGCAGCCCCACGCTCCCCAGGGACAGTGACTGTGACTCGCTCTGGTAGAGTGAGTAAGCCAGCCCCACGGCTGGATTTGTGAGGAAATATCTTAAAAAAAAAAAAAAACTGTGATAACAGTAAAACAAATGAAAGAAAGTGACAGAGAAGTGTGTTGTAAATTAAGTAAGATAAGTCAAATGGATAAATCTTATTGTTCATAATTTGTAGTCATGTTCTTATGTAGATTGCAAATTTCATGAGAGATAGAAAAGATTGTTAAGTTGTAAAGAGCCTCTCAGACTAAAGATGTTATTGAATTTGGCAAACATAAGGGAGAGAATATATCCTTGTGGGGGAGATGTAATGTATGGAAATTCCTACAGTGATAGGCGACCTTGAATGCATCATTGTAGATGCCGCGAGGATTCACAGGCACGGGAGTTCGGTGAACTAGGTGTGTTTGTTGGTGTTGTATCATGGCCGCAGCACGTTAATAAACGGCATGAGTGTTCCAAGTTACAGATGCGTTCTTCGTCTTATTAGATGTCCAGCAGACATTACAAGGGTGAACTTTAATTTCATTTCTTCTTCAACTACGTTTTTAAAAGAGACAAACAAATTTACCTTGTACCTTGTATTGTCACCAATATGTAAGAACAATGCCAATGATTGTCACGGTTGTGCTTTTCTTCATAGTTTACAGAGGACATCATTAACGTGTTGATGACGCACATCACGGCGCAGACAAACCACAGGAGGAGAATGCCAGACAGCATCTTGCCCGTGTCTGGAACTGGTTAATATTCGTGGCCGATGGCAGAGTTCCTGCTGTGGCCCTGCCTTTATCACCGTACATTCAGAGTTCCGGAACTTTCATCTGAAATGAAGCGGTTGAAAGTTCCGGAACTCGGAATGTATGGTGATGTCATCTGGCTTTGTTGTGAGTGTGATGTCACGGAGAAAACATTCGGCCACAGTCTCAGAGGTTCTAGCTGACCTAAATATCAGTGTCAGAAGTGACGGAAAGTGACCAGAACCGATCGACATGACGAAGTTTAATCCTCCAGAGGAGTTTAAGTTTGCAAGCCCCGGGGAATGGCCGGAGTGGAAGCAACGGTTTTCGCGCTTCAGGACAGCGGCTAAGCTAAACAGAGAGGACGGGGAAGTCCAGGTCTGCTCGCTCATTTACGCGATGGGCAGTGAAGCAGAGAAAATATTCACCTCATTCCAGTTTGAAGAAGAGGATGACAAGAAAGACTACAACGCCGTTTTGAAGAAATTCGACGACTACTTCATTCCTAGACGGAATTTAATACACGAACGGGCATGCTTTTATCAACGGAGCCAGCTACCCGGTGAGAAAGCAGAAGCATACATAAGAGTACTGTATGAGCTAGCAGAAAACTGTGAGTTTGGCGACCAAAGAGATGAACACATCCGAGATAGACTGGTCGTGGGCATTAGAGACAAGGAGT
Organism: Plectropomus leopardus; assembly: GCF_026936395.1. Lineage (NCBI taxonomy): Eukaryota > Metazoa > Chordata > Actinopteri > Perciformes > Serranidae > Plectropomus > Plectropomus leopardus. Next base: position 7,316 of record NW_028274701.1, read on the forward strand.
TGTCTCAGAAGTTTCAGCTCACTGCAGACTTGACGCTAGCACAAGTTATCCAGCAAGTGCGCCAGCAAGAGGAGGTTGCTAAACAGATTAGCCTCCAGACCAACCCACCGGAGCTACAGGTGGCTAATGTTAACTTCGGCAGACAAGGACAGGAACAACACAGGAGAGGAACCACGGCACGCGGAGCTACAAGCGGTCCTAAGGACGTACAGAACTGTGGTAGGTGCGGCACCCAGCACTACAATAAAAAGAAATGCCCGGCTTTTAAGAGCACCTGTAAAAAGTGCAACAAGAGAGGACACTGGGCACGTGTGTGTCGTACCAAAACACTGAACGAAGTCACAGAAAGCATGGGACAGTTTCAGTTTCTGGGCGAGGTTAGTGAAGCAGCTAGCCATGACAAATGGACTGTTACTCTTAACATTGGAAATGCACCCCTAGCCTTTAAAATAGATACGGGAGCAGATGTGACCGTCATAAGTGAAAAGACATTTAAGACTCTTCCCAAAACCTATAGACTGGGCCCTGCAGAGATACCCTTTGTTGGACCAGGGGGTGAGCTCAAATGTATAGGTTGGTTCAGAGCTAATACAGTCTACAAAGGTAAAGAATACACTTTTCCTGTGTATGTGATTAAAGGAAACAGCAGCAGTTTGCTCAGCCGCCCAGAAGCAGTAAATATGGGTTTAGTTAAGAGAGTGGAGCAACTGTGATAACAGTAAAACAAATGAAAGAAAGTGACAGAGAAGTGTGTTGTAAATTAAGTAAGATAAGTCAAATGGATAAATCTTATTGTTCATAATTTGTAGTCATGTTCTTATGTAGATTGCAAATTTCATGAGAGATAGAAAAGATTGTTAAGTTGTAAAGAGCCTCTCAGACTAAAGATGTTATTGAATTTGGCAAACATAAGGGAGAGAATATATCCTTGTGGGGGAGATGTAATGTATGGAAATTCCTACAGTGATAGGCGACCTTGAATGCATCATTGTAGATGCCGCGAGGATTCACAGGCACGGGAGTTCGGTGAACTAGGTGTGTTTGTTGGTGTTGTATCATATCATGGCGCACGTTAATAAGCGGCATGAGTGTTCCAAGTTACAGATGCGTTCTTCGTCTTATTAGATGTCCAGCAGACATTACAAGGGTGAACTTTAATTTCATTTCTTCTTCAACTACGTTTTTAAAAGAGACAAACAAATTTACCTTGTACCTTGTATTGTCACCAATATGTAAGAACAATGCCAATGATTGTCACGGTTGTGCTTTTCTTCATAGTTTACAGAGGACATCATTAACGTGTTGATGACGCACATCACGGCGCAGACAAACCACAGGAGGAGAATGCCAGACAGCATCTTGCCCGTGTCTGGAACTGGTTAATATTCGTGGCCGATGGCAGAGTTCCTGCTGTGGCCCTGCCTTTATCACCGTACATTCAGAGTTCCGGAACTTTCATCTGAAATGAAGCAGTTGAAAGTTCCGGAACTCGGAATGTATGGTGATGTCATCTGGCTTTGTTGTGAGTGTGATGTCACGGAGAAAACATTCGGCCACAGTCTCAGAGGTTCTAGCTGACCTAAATATCACAAGATATCGCACACTTCTCACGAAGCCTCGTAACAAATGTTCGATTGTTATTTAAAGTGGATTTTTGATGACATCATGTCATAGCTTAAACTCACTGAACTCATTTGAGGCCGAAAAACTTGACTTCTGAAGCGTGTGTTTTCAATTCCAGTTTAAGTGTGTTTATGTAAATAGGTGGAGGCCAATTAGTGGGCATCCAGCTGAATAAATGTTTGTCATCACAAATTCATTGACTTCATCAGCTAACCTGCCATCATTTTCAATCACTGTGGACTACACCAAACACCTTTGGCTGTAAAGAGATCATGTGAGAAGTGATGCGAAAGCACAGATGTAGGAGCCAGGAAATGAGTGAAAATGAGACGTGTAAACTAAACTAAGTGCTTATTGTATTTGTGGTTAAATTATTGTACGTTACGGAAATTTTGTAATAATTGATTGTGCATCGCACAGAGGACAAAATTATCATACAAATACAATAATTATCGTACATCTGACAACGCTGAGAAGGTGAAGATTTTCTGGTGGTCTCAGTCCTGTTCCCCTCTGTGTTCTGCCACTTCCTACCTCTTCAGTACATATTGTTTTTAAAAACATGTTTAAATTCATTAAATGTTCCACATGTTTTCAGTTTAACCCCTTCTATGATTCCATTGTGTAAAATAAATGAAAATATCACCTCTAATGAATCATGAATCAATTGTGTATACGCCCAAACAGATTAATATGAATAAACAAACAGCTGTTTGATTAACACTTCCTGGAGTTCACACACGAAAAACATGATTTCAATTTTAGATGCATTCATGAAAACTGTTCATTTGAAAGAAATCAAACTACTAAACACATCTGAGCAATAGTGTTGTTATGACTTGTTAATTTGAGTTGGGAAAACCACATTTATTTTTGGCTTGTATTTAAGTGTGTACTTATTCCTACTGTTTTTGGAACATGTGATATTGAAGTTTTAGTAGTTTGAGTATTTGTTTATTGAGACTGGAATATAGGTTTTGTATGGGCCTCTTTTTTTATTTCTTCATTGCAGTCAGCCGTAAGGCTCATTTGCTTTTGTCTGAGTTTGTTTTTTGTTTGTTTGTTTATTTTGCTTGGTTTGGTTTATATGTTTGAAATACAGATTAATTACTATATTTTACAAACCAACAGATAAGTTACTTATTATCATTAAAACCAGAAATCACAATCCAAAAACTGGAGACCAACTTTGATTGTTTCTGTTTCAGCTTTATTATAGACAATTGATTACTGGTTGATATAGATATAGAGTATAATAACAATCACGTAAAAATGATGTCATGAAAGATAACTCAAACTCCTTCAAATTGAAAAAAAACCTCCTCAACTCCTTGACGCCAAAAGATGAAGCAAGATTAAGGGTGAACTTTAATTTCATTTCTTCTTCAACTACGTTTTAAAAGAGACAAACAAATTTACCTTGTACCTTGTATTGTCACCAATATGTAAGAACAATGCCAATGATTGTTACGGTTGTGCTTTTCTTCATGGTTTACAGAGGACATCATTAACGTGTTGATGACGCACATCACGGCGCAGACAAACCACAGGAGGAGAATGCCAGACAGCATCTTGCCCGTGTCTGGAACTGGTTAATATTCGTGGCCGATGGCAGAGTTCCTGCTGTGGCCCTGCCTTTATCACCGTACATTCAGAGTTCCGGAACTTTCATCTGAAATGAAGCAGTTGAAAGTTCCGGAACTCGGAATGTATGGTGATGTCATCTAACTTTGTTGTGAGTGTGATGTCACGGAGAAAACATTCGCCACAGTCTCAGAGGTTCTAGCTGACCTAAATATCACAAGATATCGCACACTTCTCACCAAGCCTCGTAACAAATGTTCGATTGTTATTTAAAGTGGATTTTGATGACATCATGTCATAGCTTAAACTCACTGAACTCATTTGAGGCCGAAAAACTTGACTTCTACGAAAGGCGTGTGTTTTCAATTCCAGTTTAAGTGTGTTTATGTAAATAGGTGGAGGCCAATTAGTGGGCATCCAGCTGAATAAATGTTTGTCATCACAAATTCATTGACTTCATCAGCTAACCTGCCATCATTTTCAATCACTGTGGACTACACCAAACACCTTTGGCTGTAAAGAGATCATGTGAGAAGTGATGCGAAAGCACAGATGTAGGAGCCAGGAAATGAGTGAAAATGAGGCGTGTAAACTAAACTAAGTGCTTATTGTATTTGTGGTTAAATTGTTATGCGTTACGGAAATTTTGTAATAATTGATTGTGCATCGCGCAGAGGACAAAATTATCATACAAATACAATAATTATCGTACATCTGACAACGCTGAGAAGGTGAAGATTTTCTGGTGGTCTCAGTCCTGTTCCCCTCTGTGTTCTGCCACTTCCTACCTCTTCAGTACATATTGTTTTTTAAAAACATGTTTAAATTCATTAAATGTTCCACATGTTTTCAGCTTAACCCCTTCTATGATTCCATTGTGTAAAATAAATCAAAATATCACCTCTAATGAATCATGAATCAATTGTGTATACGCCCAAACAGATTAATATGAATAAACAAACAGCTGTTTGATTAACACTTCCTGGAGTTCACACACGAAAAACATGATTTCAATTTTAGATGCATTCATGAAAACTGTTCATTTGAAAGAAATCAAACTACTAAACACATCTGAGCAATAGTGTTGTTATGACTTGTTAATTTGAGTTGGGAAAACCACATTTATTTTTGGCTTGTATTTAAGTGTGTACTTATTCCTACTGTTTTTGGAACATGTGATATTGAAGTTTTAGTAGTTTGAGTATTTGTTTATTGAGACTGGAATATAGGTTTTGTATGGGCCTCTTTTTTTTTTTTTTTTTCTTCATTTCATTCTGCCGTAAGGTTTATTTGCTTTTGTCTGAGTTTGTTTTTTGTTTGTTTGTTTATTTTGCTTGGTTTGGTTTATATGTTTGAAATACAGATTAATTACTATATTTTACAAACCAACAGATAAGTTACTTATTATCATTAAAACCAGAAATCACAATCCAAAAACTGGAGACCAACTTTGATTGTTTCTGTTTCAGTTTTATTATAGACAATTGATTACTGGTTGATATAGATATAGAGTATAATAACAATCACGTAAAAATGATGTCATGAAAGATAACTCAAACTCCTTCAAATTGAAAAAAAAAACCTCCTCAACTCCTTCGACGCCAAAAGATGAAGCAAGATTAAGGGTGAACTTTAATTTCATTTCTTCTTCAACTACGTTTTAAAAGAGACAAACAAATTTACCTTGTACCTTGTATTGTCACCAATATGTAAGAACAATGCCAATGATTGTTACGGTTGTGCTTTTCTTCATAGTTTACAGAGGACATCATTAACGTGTTGATGACGCACATCACGGCGCAGACAAACCACAGGAGGAGAATGCCAGACAGCATCTTGCCCGTGTCTGGAACTGGTTAATATTAAGTGGCCGATGGCAGAGTTCCTGCTGTGGCCCTGCCTTTATCACCGTACATTCAGAGTTCCGGAACTTTCATCTGAAATGAAGCAGTTGAAAGTTCCGGAACTCAAAATATATGGTGATGTCATCTAACTTTGTTGTGAGTGTGATGTCACGGAGAAAACATTCGGCCACAGTCTCAGAGGTTCTAGCTGACCTAAATATCACAAGATATCGCACACTTCTCACCAAGCCTCGTAACAAATGTTCGATTGTTATTTAAAGTGGATTTTGATGACATCATGTCATAGCTTAAACTCACTGAACTCATTTGAGGCCGAAAAACTTGACTTCTGAAAGGCGTGTGTTTTCAATTCCAGTTTAAGTGTGTTTATGTAAATAGGTGGAGGCCAATTAGTGGGCATCCAGCTGAATAAATGTTTGTCATCACAAATTCATTGACTTCATCAGCTAACCTGCCATCATTTTCAATCACTGTGGACTACACCAAACACCTTTGGCTGTAAAGAGATCATGTGAGAAGTGATGCGAAAGCACAGATGTAGGAGCCAGGAAATGAGTGAAAATGAGACGTGTAAACTAAACTAAGTGCTTATTGTATTTGTGGTTAAATTATTATGCGTTCACGGAAATTTTGTAATAATTGATTGTGCATCGCGCAGAGGACAAAATTATCATACAAATACAATAATTATCGTACATCTGACAACGCTGAGAAGGTGAAGATTTTCTGGTGGTCTCAGTCCTGTTCCCCTCTGTGTTCTGCCACTTCCTACCTCTTCAGTACATATTGTTTTAAAAACATGTTTAAATTCATTAAATGTTCCACATATTTTCAGCTTAACCCCTTCTATGATTCCATTGTGTAAAATAAATCAAAATATCACCTCTAATGAATCATGAATCAATTGTGTATACGCCCAAACAGATTAATATGAATAAACAAACAGCTGTTTCATTAACACTTCCTGGAGTTCACACACGAAAAAACATGATTTCAATTTTAGATGCATTCATGAAAACTGTTCATTTGAAAGAAATCAAACTACTAAACACATCTGAGCAATAGTGTTGTTATGATTTGTTAATTTGAGTTGGGAAAACCACATTTATTTTTGGCTTGTATTTAAGTGTGTACTTATTCCTACTGTTTTTGGAACATGTGATATTGAAGTTTTAGTAGTTTGAGTATTTGTTTATTGAGACTGGAATATAGGTTTTGTATGGGCCTCTTTTTTTTTTCTTCATTGCAGTCAGCCGTAAGGCTCATTTGCTTTGTCTGAGTTTGTTTTTTGTTTGTTTGTTTATTTTGCTTGGTTTGGTTTATATGTTTGAAATACAGATTAATTACTATAATTTACAAACCAACAGATAAGTTACTTATTATCATTAAAACCAGAAATCACAATCCAAAAACTGGAGACCAACTTTGATTGTTTCTGTTTCAGCTTTATTATAGACAATTGATTACTGGTTGATATAGATATAGAGTATAATAACAATCACGTAAAAATGATGTCATGAAAGATAACTCAAACTCCTTCAAATTGAAAAAAAAAACCTCCTCAACTCCTTCGACGCCAATAGATGAAGCAAGATTAAGGGTGAACTTTAATTTCATTTCTTCTTCAACTACGTTTTAAAAGAGACAAACAAATTTACCTTGTACCTTGTATTGTCACCAATATGTAAGAACAATGCCAATGATTGTCACGGTTGTGCTTTTCTTCATAGTTTACAGAGGACATCATTAACGTGTTGATGACGCACATCACGGCGCAGACAAACCACAGGAGGAGAATGCCAGACAGCATCTTGCCCGTGTCTGGAACTGGTTAATATTCGTGGCCGATGGCAGAGTTCCTGCTGTGGCCCTGCCTTTATCACCGTACATTCAGAGTTCCGGAACTTTCATCTGAAATGAAGCGGTTGAAAGTTCCGGAACTCGAATGTATGGTGATGTCATCTAACTTTGTTGTGAGTGTGATGTCACGGAGAAAACATTCGCCACAGTCTCAGAGGTTCTAGCTGACCTAAATATCACAAGATATCGCACACTTCTCACCAAGCCTCGTAACAAATGTTCGATTGTTATTTAAAGTGGATTTTTGATGACATCATGTCATAGCTTAAACTCACTGAACTTTTGAGGCCGAAAAACTTGACTTCTGAAAGGCGTGTGTTTTCAATTCCAGTTTAAGTGTGTTTATGTAAATAGGTGGAGGCCAATTAGTGGGCATCCAGCTGAATGAATGTTTGTCATCACAAATTCATTGACTTCATCAGCTAACCTGCCATCATTTTCAATCACTGTGGACTACACCAAACACCTTTGGCTGTAAAGAGATCATGTGAGAAGTGATGCAAAAGCACAGATGTAGGAGCCAGGAAATGAGTGAAAATGAGACGTGTAAACTAAACTAAGTGCTTATTGTATTTGTGGTTAAATTTTTGTACGTTACGGAAATTTTGTAATAATTGATTGTGCATCGCACAGAGGACAAAATTATCATACAAATACAATAATTATCGTACATCTGACAACGCTGAGAAGGTGAAGATTTTCTGGTGGTCTCAGTCCTGTTCCCTCTGTGTTCTGCCACTTCCTACCTCTTCAGTACATATTGTTTTTAAAAACATGTTTAAATTCATTAAATGTTCCACATGTTTTCAGCTTAACCCCTTCTATGATTCCATTGTGTAAAATAAATCAAAATATCACCTCTAATGAATCATGAATCAATTGTGTATACGCCCAAACAGATTAATATGAATAAACAAACAGCTGTTTGATTAACACTTCCTGGAGTTCACACACGAAAAAACATGATTTCAATTTTAGATGCATTCATGAAAACTGTTCATTTGAAAGAAATCAAACTACTAAACACATCTGAGCAATAGTGTTGTTATGACTTGTTAATTTGAGTTGGGAAAACCACATTTATTTTTGGCTTGTATTTAAGTGTGTACTTATTCCTACTGTTTTTGGAACATGTGATATTGAAGTTTTAGTAGTTTGAGTATTTGTTTATTGAGACTGGAATATAGGTTTTGTATGGGCCTCTTTTTTTTTTATCTTCATTGCAGTCAGCCATAAGGCTCATTTGCTTTTGTCTGAGTTTGTTTTTTGTTTGTTTGTTTATTTTGCTTTGTTTGGTTTATATGTTTGAAATACAGATTAATTGCTATAATTTACAAACCAACAGATAAGTTACTTATTATCATTAAAACCAGAAATCACAATCCAAGAAACTGGAGACCAACTTTGATTGTTTCTGTTTCAGCTTTATTATAGACAATTGATTACTGGTTGATATAGATATAGAGTATAATAACAATCACGTAAAAATGATGTCATGAAAGATAACTCAAACTCCTTCAAATTGAAAAAAAAAACCTCCTCAACTCCTTCGACGCCAAAAGATGAAGCAAGATTAAGGGTGAACTTTAATTTCATTTCTTCTTCAACTACGTTTTTAAAAGAGACAAACAAATTTACCTTGTACCTTGTATTGTCACCAATATGTAAGAACAATGCCAATGATTGTTACGGTTGTGCTTTTCTTCATGGTTTACAGAGGACATCATTAACGTGTTGATGACGCACATCACGGCGCAGACAAACCACAGGAGGAGAATGCCAGACAGCATCTTGCCCGTGTCTGGAACTGGTTAATATTCGTGGCCGATGGCAGAGTTCCTGCTGTGGCCCTGCCTTTATCACCGTACATTCAGAGTTCCGGAACTTTCATCTGAAATGAAGCAGTTGAAAGTTCCGAACTCGAATGTATGGTGATGTCATCTGGCTTTGTTGTGAGTGTGATGTCACGGAGAAAACATTCGGCCACAGTCTCAGAGGTTCTAGCTGACCTAAATATCACAAGATATCGCACACTTCTCACCAAGCCTCGTAACAAATGTTCGATTGTTATTTAAAGTGGATTTTTGATGACATCATGTCATAGCTTAAACTCACTGAACTCATTTGAGGCCGAAAAACTTGACTTCTACGAAAGGCGTGTGTTTTCAATTCCAGTTTAAGTGTGTTTATGTAAATAGGTGGAGGCCAATTAGTGGGCATCCAGCTGAATAAATGTTTGTCATCACAAATTCATTGACTTCATCAGCTAACCTGCCATCATTTTCAATCACTGTGGACTACACCAAACACCTTTGGCTGTAAAGAGATCATGTGAGAAGTGATGCGAAAGCACAGATGTAGGAGCCAGGAAATGAGTGAAAATGAGACGTGTAAACTAAACTAAGTGCTTATTGTATTTGTGGTTAAATTATTATGCGTTACGGAAATTTTGTAATAATTGATTGTGCATCGCGCAGAGGACAAAATTATCATACAAATACAATAATTATCGTACATCTGACAACGCTGAGAAGGTGAAGATTTTCTGGTGGTCTCAGTCCTGTTCCCCTCTGTGTTCTGCCACTTCCTACCTCTTCAGTACATATTGTTTTTAAAAACATGTTTAAATTCATTAAATGTTCCACATGTTTTCAGCTTAACCCTTCTATGATTCCATTGTGTAAAATAAATCAAAATATCACCTCTAATGAATCATGAATCAATTGTGTATACGCCCAAACAGATTAATATGAATAAACAAACAGCTGTTTGATTAACACTTCCTGGAGTTCACACACGAAAAAACATGATTTCAATTTTAGATGCATTCATGAAAACTGTTCATTTGAAAGAAATCAAACTACTAAACACATCTGAGCAATAGTGTTGTTATGACTTGTTAATTTGAGTTGGGAAAACCACATTTATTTTTGGCTTGTATTTAAGTGTGTACTTATTCCTACTGTTTTTGGAACATGTGATATTGAAGTTTTAGTAGTTTGAGTATTTGTTTATTGAGACTGGAATATAGGTTTTGTATGGGCCTCTTTTTTTTTTTTTTTTCTTTATTGTAGTCCGCCGTAAGGCTCATTTGCTTTTGTCTGAGTTTGTTTTTTGTTTGTTTGTTTATTTTGCTTGGTTTGGTTTATATGTTTGAAATACAGATTAATTACTATATTTTACAAACCAACAGATAAGTTACTTATTATCATTAAAACCAGAAATCACAATCCAAAAAACTGGAGACCAACTTTGATTGTTTCTGTTTCAGCTTTATTATAGACAATTGATTACTGGTTGATATAGATATAGAGTATAATAACAATCACGTAAAAATGATGTCATGAAAGATAACTCAAACTCCTTCAAATTGAAAAAAAAAACCTCCTCAACTCCTTCGACGCCAAAAGATGAAGCAAGATCAAGGGTGAACTTTAATTTCATTTTTTCTTCAACTACGTTTTTAAAAGAGACAAACAAATTTACCTTGTACCTTGTATTGTCACCAATATGTAAGAACAATGCCAATGATTGTTACGGTTGTGCTTTTCTTCATAGTTTACAGAGGACATCATTAACGTGTTGATGACGCACATCACGGCGCAGACAAACCACAGGAGGAGAATGCCAGACAGCATCTTGCCCGTGTCTGGAACTGGTTAATATTCGTGGCCGATGGCAGAGTTCCTGCTGTGGCCCTGCCTTTATCACCGTACATTCAGAGTTCCGGAACTTTCATCTGAAATGAAGCAGTTGAAAGTTCCGGAACTCGGAATGTATGGTGATGTCATCTGGCTTTGTTGTGAGTGTGATGTCACGGAGAAAACATTCGGCCACAGTCTCAGAGGTTCTAGCTGACCTAAATATCACAAGATATCGCACACTTCTCACCAAGCCTCGTAACAAATGTTCGATTGTTATTTAAAGTGGATTTTTGATGACATCATGTCATAGCTTAAACTCACTGAACTCTTGAGGCCGAAAAACTTGACTTCTGAAAGGCGTGTGTTTTCAATTCCAGTTTAAGTGTGTTTATGTAAATAGGTGGAGGCCAATTAGTGGGCATCCAGCTGAATGAATGTTTGTCATCACAAATTCATTGACTTCATCAGCTAACCTGCCATCATTTTCAATCACTGTGGACTACACCAAACACCTTTGGCTGTAAAGAGATCATGTGAGAAGTGATGCAAAAGCACAGATGTAGGAGCCAGGAAATGAGTGAAAATGAGACGTGTAAACTAAACTAAGTGCTTATTGTATTTGTGGTTAAATTTTTGTACGTTACGGAAATTTTGTAATAATTGATTGTGCATCGCGCAGAGGACAAAATTATCATACAAATACAATAATTATCGTACATCTGACAACGCTGAGAAGGTGAAGATTTTCTGGTGGTCTCAGTCCTGTTCCCCTCTGTGTTCTGCCACTTCCTACCTCTTCAGTACATATTGTTTTTAAAAACATGTTTAAATTCATTAAATGTTCCACATGTTTTCAGCTTAACCCCTTCTATGATTCCATTGTGTAAAATAAATCAAAATATCACCTCTAATGAATCATGAATCAATTGTGTATACGCCCAAACAGATTAATATGAATAAACAAACAGCTGTTTGATTAACACTTCCTGGAGTTCACACACGAAAAAACATGATTTCAATTTTAGATGCATTCATGAAAACTGTTCATTTGAAAGAAATCAAACTACTAAACACATCTGAGCAATAGTGTTGTTATGACTTGTTAATTTGAGTTGGGAAAACCACATTTATTTTTGGCTTGTATTTAAGTGTGTACTTATTCCTACTGTTTTTGGAACATGTGATATTGAAGTTTTAGTAGTTTGAGTATTTGTTTATTGAGACTGGAATATAGGTTTTGTATGGGCCTCTTTTTTTTTTTTTTTTATCTTCATTGCAGTCAGCCATAAGGCTCATTTGCTTTTGTCTGAGTTTGTTTTTTGTTTGTTTGTTTATTTTGCTTTGTTTGGTTTATATGTTTGAAATACAGATTAATTGCTATAATTTACAAACCAACAGATAAGTTACTTATTATCATTAAAACCAGAAATCACAATCCAAGAAACTGGAGACCAACTTTGATTGTTTCTGTTTCAGCTTTATTATAGACAATTGATTACTGGTTGATATAGATATAGAGTATAATAACAATCACGTAAAAATGATGTCATGAAAGATAACTCAAACTCCTTCAAATTGAAAAAAAAAACCTCCTCGACTCCTTCGACGCCAATAGATGAAGCAAGATTAAGGGTGAACTTTAATTTCATTTCTTCTTCAACTACGTTTTTAAAAGAGACAAACAAATTTACCTTGTACCTTGTATTGTCACCAATATGTAAGAACAATGCCAATGATTGTCACAGTTGTGCTTTTCTTCATAGTTTACAGAGGACATCATTAACGTGTTGATGACGCACATCACGGCGCAGACAAACCACAGGAGGAGAATGCCAGACAGCATCTTGCCCGTGTCTGGAACTGGTTAATATTCGTGGCCGATGGCAGAGTTCCTGCTGTGGCCCTGCCTTTATCACCGTACATTCAGAGTTCCGGAACTTTCATCTGAAATGAAGCAGTTGAAAGTTCCGAACTCGGAATGTATGGTGATGTCATCTGGCTTTGTTGTGAGTGTGATGTCACGGAGAAAACATTCGGCCACAGTCTCAGAGGTTCTAGCTGACCTAAATATCACAAGATATCGCACACTTCTCACCAAGCCTCGTAACAAATGTTCGATTGTTATTTAAAGTGGATTTTTGATGACATCATGTCATAGCTTAAACTCACTGAACTCTTGAGGCCGAAAAACTTCGGCTTACGAAAGGCGTGTGTTTTCAATTCCAGTTTAAGTGTGTTTATGTAAATAGGTGGAGGCCAATTAGTGGGCATCCAGCTGAATGAATGTTTGTCATCACAAATTCATTGACTTCATCAGCTAACCTGCCATCATTTTCAATCACTGTGGACTACACCAAACACCTTTGGCTGTAAAGAGATCATGTGAGAAGTGATGCAAAAGCACAGATGTAGGAGCCAGGAAATGAGTGAAAATGAGACGATGTAAACTAAACTAAGTGCTTATTGTATTTGTGGTTAAATTTTTTATGCGTTACGGAAATTTTGTAATAATTGATTGTGCATCGCGCAGAGGACAAAATTATCATACAAATACAATAATTATCGTGACATCTGACAACGCTGAGAAGGTGAAGATTTTCTGGTGGTCTCAGTCCTGTTCCCCTCTGTGTTCTGCCACTTCCTACCTCTTCAGTACATATTGTTTTTAAAAACATGTTTAAATTCATTAAATGTTCCACATGTTTTCAGCTTAACCCCTTCTATGATTCCATTGTGTAAAATAAATCAAAATATCACCTCTAATGAATCATGAATCAATTGTGTATACGCCCAAACAGATTAATATGAATAAACAAACAGCTGTTTGATTAACACTTCCTGGAGTTCACACGAAAAAACATGATTTCAATTTTAGATGCATTCATGAAAACTGTTCATTTGAAAGAAATCAAACTACTAAACACATCTGAGCAATAGTGTTGTTATGACTTGTTAATTTGAGTTGGGAAAACCACATTTATTTTTGGCTTGTATTTAAGTGTGTACTTATTCCTACTGTTTTTGGAACATGTGATATTGAAGTTTTAGTAGTTTGAGTATTTGTTTATTGAGACTGGAATATAGGTTTTGTATGGGCCTCTTTTTTTTTTTATCTTCATTGCAGTCAGCCATAAGGCTCATTTGCTTTTGTCTGAGTTTGTTTTTGTTTGTTTGTTTATTTTGCTTTGTTTGGTTTATATGTTTGAAATACAGATTAATTGCTATAATTTACAAACCAACAGATAAGTTACTTATTATCATTAAAACCAGAAATCACAATCCAAGAAACTGGAGACCAACTTTGATTGTTTCTGTTTCAGCTTTATTATAGACAATTGATTACTGGTTGATATAGATATAGAGTATAATAACAATCACGTAAAAATGATGTCATGAAAGATAACTCAAACTCCTTCAAATTGAAAAAAAAAACCTCCTCGACTCCTTCGACGCCAATAGATGAAGCAAGATTAAGGGTGAACTTTAATTTCATTTCTTCTTCAACTACGTTTTTAAAAGAGACAAACAAATTTACCTTGTACCTTGTATTGTCACCAATATGTAAGAACAATGCCAATGATTGTCACAGTTGTGCTTTTCTTCATAGTTTACAGAGGACATCATTAACGTGTTGATGACGCACATCACGGCGCAGACAAACCACAGGAGGAGAATGCCAGACAGCATCTTGCCCGTGTCTGGAACTGGTTAATATTCGTGGCCGATGGCAGAGTTCCTGCTGTGGCCCTGCCTTTATCACCGTACATTCAGAGTTCAGAACTTTCATCTGAAATGAAGCGGTTGAAAGTTCGGAACTCGGAATGTATGGTGATGTCATCTGGCTTTGTTGTGAGTGTGATGTCACGGAGAAAACATTCGGCCACAGTCTCAGAGGTTCTAGCTGACCTAAATATCACAAGATATCGCACACTTCTCCACGAAGCCTCGTAACAAATGTTCGATTGTTATTTAAAGTGGATTTTTGATGACATCATGTCATAGCTTAAACTCACTGAACTCATTTGAGGCGAAAAACTTGACTTCTGAAAGGCGTGTGTTTTCAATTCCAGTTTAAGTGTGTTTATGTAAATAGGTGGAGGCCAATTAGTGGGCATCCAGCTGAATAAATGTTTGTCATCACAAATTCATTGACTTCATCAGCTAACCTGCCATCATTTTCAATCACTGTGGACTACACCAAACACCTTTGGCTGTAAAGAGATCATGTGAGAAGTGATGCAAAAGCACAGATGTAGGAGCCAGGAAATGAGCGAAAATGAGACGTGTAAACTAAACTAAGTGCTTATTGTATTTGTGGTTAAATTATTGTATGCGTACGGAAATTTTGTAATAATTGATTGTGCATCGCACAGAGGACAAAATTATCATACAAATACAATAATTATCGTACATCTGACAACGCTGAGAAGGTGAAGATTTTCTGGTGGTCTCAGTCCTGTTCCCCTCTGTGTTCTGCCACTTCCTACCTCTTCAGTACATATTGTTTTTAAAAACATGTTTAAATTCATTAAATGTTCCACATGTTTTCAGTTTAACCCCTTCTATGATTCCATTGTGTAAAATAAATCAAAATATCACCTCTAATGAATCATGAATCAATTGTGTATACGCCCAAACAGATTAATATGAATAAACAAACAGCTGTTTGATTAACACTTCCTGGAGTTCACACACGAAAAAACATGATTTCAATTTTAGATGCATTCATGAAAACTGTTCATTTGAAAGAAATCAAACTACTAAACACATCTGAGCAATAGTGTTATTATGACTTGTTAATTTGAGTTGGGAAAACCACATTTATTTTTGGCTTGTATTTAAGTGTGTACTTATTCCTACTGTTTTTGGAACATGTGATATTGAAGTTTTAGTAGTTTGAGTATTTGTTTATTGAGACTGGAATATAGGTTTTGTATGGGCCTCTTTTTTTTTTTATCTTCATTGCAGTCAAATGTAAGGCTCATTTGCTTTGTCTGAGTTTGTTTTTGTTTGTTTGTTTATTTTGCTTTGTTTGGTTTATATGTTTGAAATACAGATTAATTGCTATAATTTACAAACCAACAGATAAGTTACTTATTATCATTAAAACCAGAAATCACAATCCAAGAAACTGGAGACCAACTTTGATTGTTTCTGTTTCAGCTTTATTATAGACAATTGATTACTGGTTGATATAGATATAGAGTATAATAACAATCACGTAAAAATGATGTCATGAAAGATAACTCAAACTCCTTCAAATTGAAAAAAAAAAACCTCCTCGACTCCTTCGACGCCAATAGATGAAGCAAGATTAAGGGTGAACTTTAATTTCATTTCTTCTTCAACTACGTTTTTAAAAGAGACAAACAAATTTACCTTGTACCTTGTATTGTCACCAATATGTAAGAACAATGCCAATGATTGTCACAGTTGTGCTTTTCTTCATAGTTTACAGAGGACATCATTAACGTGTTGATGACGCACATCAGGGCGCAGACAATCCACAGGAGGAGAATGCCAGACAGCATCTTGCCCGTGTCTGGAACTGGTTAATATTCGTGGCCGATGGCAGAGTTCCTGCTGTGGCCCTGCCTTTATCACCGTACATTCAGAGTTCCGGAACTCTCATCTGAAATGAAGCAGTTGAAAGTTCGGAACTCGAATGTATGGTGATGTCATCTAACTTTGTTGTGAGTGTGATGTCACGGAGAAAACATTCGCCACAGTCTAAGAGGTTCTAGCTGACCTAAATATCACAAGATATCGCACACTTCTCACCAAGCCTCGTAACAAATGTTCGATTGTTATTTAAAGTGGATTTTTGATGACATCATGTCATAGCTTAAACTCACTGAACTCTTGAGGCCGAAAAACTTCGGCTTACGAAAGGCGTGTGTTTTCAATTCCAGTTTAAGTGTGTTTATGTAAATAGGTGGAGGCCAATTAGTGGGCATCCAGCTGAATGAATGTTTGTCATCACAAATTCATTGACTTCATCAGCTAACCTGCCATCATTTTCAATCACTGTGGACTACACCAAACACCTTTGGCTGTAAAGAGATCATGTGAGAAGTGATGCAAAAGCACAGATGTAGGAGCCAGGAAATGAGTGAAAATGAGACGTGTAAACTAAACTAAGTGCTTATTGTATTTGTGGTTAAATTTTTGTACGTTACGGAAATTTTGTAATAATTGATTGTGCATCGCGCAGAGGACAAAATTATCATACAAATACAATAATTATCGTGACATCTGACAACGCTGAGAAGGTGAAGATTTTCTGGTGGTCTCAGTCCTGTTCCCCTCTGTGTTCTGCCACTTCCTACCTCTTCAGTACATATTGTTTTAAAAACATGTTTAAATTCATTAAATGTTCCACATGTTTTCAGCTTAACCCCTTCTATGATTCCATTGTGTAAAATAAATCAAAATATCACCTCTAATGAATCATGAATCAATTGTGTATACGCCCAAACAGATTAATATGAATAAACAAACAGCTGTTTGATTAACACTTCCTGGAGTTCACACACGAAAAAACATGATTTCAATTTTAGATGCATTCATGAAAACTGTTCATTTGAAAGAAATCAAACTACTAAACACATCTGAGCAATAGTGTTGTTATGACTTGTTAATTTGAGTTGGGAAAACCACATTTATTTTTGGCTTGTATTTAAGTGTGTACTTATTCCTACTGTTTTTGGAACATGTGATATTGAAGTTTTAGTAGTTTGAGTATTTGTTTATTGAGACTGGAATATAGGTTTTGTATGGGCCTCTTTTTTTTTTTTTTATCTTCATTGCAGTCAGCCATAAGGCTCATTTGCTTTTGTCTGAGTTTGTTTTTTGTTTGTTTGTTTATTTTGCTTTGTTTGGTTTATATGTTTGAAATACAGATTAATTGCTATAATTTACAAACCAACAGATAAGTTACTTATTATCATTAAAACCAGAAATCACAATCCAAGAAACTGGAGACCAACTTTGATTGTTTCTGTTTCAGCTTTATTATAGACAATTGATTACTGGTTGATATAGATATAGAGTATAATAACAATCACGTAAAAATGATGTCATGAAAGATAACTCAAACTCCTTCAAATTGAAAAAAAACCCCTCGACTCCTTCGGCGTAATAGATGAAGCAAGATTAAGGGTGAACTTTAATTTCATTTCTTCTTCAACTACGTTTTTAAAAGAGACAAACAAATTTACCTTGTACCTTGTATTGTCACCAATATGTAAGAACAATGCCAATGATTGTCACAGTTGTGCTTTTCTTCATAGTTTACAGAGGACATCATTAACGTGTTGATGACGCACATCACGGCGCAGACAAACCACAGGAGGAGAATGCCAGACAGCATCTTGCCCGTGTCTGGAACTGGTTAATATTCGTGGCCGATGGCAGAGTTCCTGCTGTGGCCCTGCCTTTATCACCGTACATTCAGAGTTCCGGAACTTTCATCTGAAATGAAGCAGTTGAAAGTTCCCGAACTCGGAATGTATGGTGATGTCATCTAACTTTGTTGTGAGTGTGATGTCACGGAGAAAACATTCGCCACAGTCTCAGAGGTTCTAGCTGACCTAAATATCACAAGATATCGCACACTTCTCACCAAGCCTCGTAACAAATGTTCGATTGTTATTTAAAGTGGATTTTTGATGACATCATGTCATAGCTTAAACTCACTGAACTCTTGAGGCCGAAAAACTTCGACTACGAAAGGCGTGTGTTTTCAATTCCAGTTTAAGTGTGTTTATGTAAATAGGTGGAGGCCAATTAGTGGGCATCCAGCTGAATGAATGTTTGTCATCACAAATTCATTGACTTCATCAGCTAACCTGCCATCATTTTCAATCACTGTGGACTACACCAAACACCTTTGGCTGTAAAGAGATCATGTGAGAAGTGATGCAAAAGCACAGATGTAGGAGCCAGGAAATGAGTGAAAATGAGACGTGTAAACTAAACTAAGTGCTTATTGTATTTGTGGTTAAATTTTTTATGCGTTCACGGAAATTTTGTAATAATTGATTGTGCATCGCGCAGAGGACAAAATTATCATACAAATACAATAATTATCATTACATCTGACAACGCTGAGAAGGTGAAGATTTTCTGGTGGTCTCAGTCCTGTTCCCTCTGTGTTCTGCCACTTCTTACCTCTTCAGTACATATTGTTTTTAAAAACATGTTTAAATTCATTAAATGTTCCACATGTTTTCAGCTTAACCCCTTCTATGATTCCATTGTGTAAAATAAATCAAAATATCACCTCTAATGAATCATGAATCAATTGTGTATACGCCCAAACAGATTAATATGAATAAACAAACAGCTGTTTGATTAACACTTCCTGGAGTTCACACACGAAAAAACATGATTTCAATTTTAGATGCATTCATGAAAACTGTTCATTTGAAAGAAATCAAACTACTAAACACATCTGAGCAATAGTGTTGTTATGACTTGTTAATTTGAGTTGGGAAAACCACATTTATTTTTGGCTTGTATTTAAGTGTGTACTTATTCCTACTGTTTTTGGAACATGTGATATTGAAGTTTTAGTAGTTTGAGTATTTGTTTATTGAGACTGGAATATAGGTTTTGTATGGGCCTCTTTTTTTTTTATCTTCATTGCAGTCAGCCATAAGGCTCATTTGCTTTTGTCTGAGTTTGTTTTTTGTTTGTTTGTTTATTTTGCTTTGTTTGGTTTATATGTTTGAAATACAGATTAATTGCTATAATTTACAAACCAACAGATAAGTTACTTATTATCATTAAAACCAGAAATCACAATCCAAGAAACTGGAGACCAACTTTGATTGTTTCTGTTTCAGCTTTATTATAGACAATTGATTACTGGTTGATATAGATATAGAGTATAATAACAATCACGTAAAAATGATGTCATGAAAGATAACTCAAACTCCTTCAAATTGAAAAAAAAAAACCTCCTCGACTCCTTCGACGCCAATAGATGAAGCAAGATTAAGGGTGAACTTTAATTTCATTTCTTCTTAAACTACGTTTTTTAAAAGAGACAAACAAATTTACCTTGTACCTTGTATTGTCACCAATATGTAAGAACAATGCCAATGATTGTCACAGTTGTGCTTTTCTTCATAGTTTACAGAGGACATCATTAACGTGTTGCTGGCGCACATCACGGCGCAGACAAACCACAGGAGGAGAATGCCAGACAGCATCTTGCCCGTGTCTGGAACTGGTTAATATTCGTGGCCGATGGCAGAGTTCCTGCTGTGGCCCTGCCTTTATCACCGTACATTCAGAGTTCCGGAACTTTCATCTGAAATGAAGCGGTTGAAAGTTCCGGAACTCGGAATGTATGGTGATGTCATCTGGCTTTGTTGTGAGTGTGATGTCACGGAGAAAACATTCGGCCACAGTCTCAGAGGTTCTAGCTGACCTAAATATCACAAGATATCGCACACTTCTCACGAAGCCTCGTAACAAATGTTCGATTGTTATTTAAAGTGGATTTTTGATGACATCATGTCATAGCTTAAACTCACTGAACTCATTTGAGGCCGAAAAACTTGACTTCGAAAGGCGTGTGTTTTCAATTCCAGTTTAAGTGTGTTTATGTAAATAGGTGGAGGCCAATTAGTGGGCATCCAGCTGAATAAATGTTTGTCATCACAAATTCATTGACTTCATCAGCTAACCTGCCATCATTTTCAATCACTGTGGACTACACCAAACACCTTTGGCTGTAAAGAGATCATGTGAGAAGTGATGCAAAAGCACAGATGTAGGAGCCAGGAAATGAGCGAAAATGAGACGTGTAAACTAAACTAAGTGCTTATTGTATTTGTGGTTAAATTATTGTATGCGTTCACGGAAATTTTGTAATAATTGATTGTGCATCGCACAGAGGACAAAATTATCATACAAATACAATAATTATCGTACATCTGACAACGCTGAGAAGGTGAAGATTTTCTGGTGGTCTCAGTCCTGTTCCCTCTGTGTTCTGCCACTTCCTACCTCTTCAGTACATATTGTTTTTAAAAACATGTTTAAATTCATTAAATGTTCCACATGTTTTCAGTTTAACCCTTCTATGATTCCATTGTGTAAAATAAATCAAAATATCACCTCTAATGAATCATGAATCAATTGTGTATACGCCCAAACAGATTAATATGAATAAACAAACAGCTGTTTGATTAACACTTCCTGGAGTTCACACACGAAAAACATGATTTCAATTTTAGATGCATTCATGAAAACTGTTCATTTGAAAGAAATCAAACTACTAAACACATCTGAGCAATAGTGTTATTATGACTTGTTAATTTGAGTTGGGAAAACCACATTTATTTTTGGCTTGTATTTAAGTGTGTACTTATTCCTACTGTTTTGGAACATGTGATATTGAAGTTTTAGTAGTTTTGGTATTTTTTTATTGAGACTGGAATATAGGTTTTGTATGGGCCTCTTTTTTTTTTATCTTAATTGCAGTCAGCCGTAAGGCTCATTTGCTTTTGTCTGAGTTTGTTTTTTGTTTGTTTGTTTATTTTGCTTTGTTTGGTTTATATGTTTGAAATACAGATTAATTGCTATAATTTACAAACCAACAGATAAGTTACTTATTATCATTAAAACCAGAAATCACAATCCAAGAAACTGGAGACCAACTTTGATTGTTTCTGTTTCAGCTTTATTATAGACAATTGATTACTGGTTGATATAGATATAGAGTATAATAACAATCACGTAAAAATGATGTCATGAAAGATAACTCAAACTCCTTCAAATTGAAAAAAAACCTCCTCGACTCCTTCGACGCCAATAGATGAAGCAAGATTAAGGGTGAACTTTAATTTCATTTCTTCTTCAACTACGTTTTTAAAAGAGACAAACAAATTTACCTTGTACCTTGTATTGTCACCAATATGTAAGAACAATGCCAATGATTGTCACAGTTGTGCTTTTCTTCATAGTTTACAGAGGACATCATTAACGTGTTGATGACGCACATCACGGCGCAGACAAACCACAGGAGGAGAATGCCAGACAGCATCTTGCCCGTGTCTGGAACTGGTTAATATTCGTGGCCGATGGCAGAGTTCCTGCTGTGGCCCTGCCTTTATCACCGTACATTCAGAGTTCCGGAACTTTCATCTGAAATGAAGCAGTTGAAAGTTCCGGAACTCGGAATGTATGGTGATGTCATCTGGCTTTGTTGTGAGTGTGATGTCACGGAGAAAACATTCGGCCACAGTCTCAGAGGTTGTAGCTGACCTAAATATCACAAGATATCGCACACTTCTCACGAAGCCTCGTAACAAATGTTCGATTGTTATTTAAAGTGGATTTTGATGACATCATGTCATAGCTTAAACTCACTGAACTCATTTGAGGCGAAAAACTTGACTTCTGAAAGGCGTGTGTTTTCAATTCCAG
The DNA here is from genome assembly GCF_026936395.1 of Plectropomus leopardus. Lineage (NCBI taxonomy): Eukaryota > Metazoa > Chordata > Actinopteri > Perciformes > Serranidae > Plectropomus > Plectropomus leopardus. The sequence goes on from NW_028274701.1 coordinate 29,334, forward strand.
TTTAAGTGTGTTTATGTAAATAGGTGGAGGCCAATTAGTGGGCATCCAGCTGAAAAAATGTTTGTCATCACAAATTCATTGACTTCATCAGCTAACCTGCCATCATTTTCAATCACTGTGGACTACACCAAACACCTTTGGCTGTAAAGAGATCATGTGAGAAGTGATGCGAAAGCACAGATGTAGGAGCCAGGAAATGAGTGAAAATGAGACGTGTAAACTAAACTAAGTGCTTATTGTATTTGTGGTTAAATTATTGTACGTTACGGAAATTTTGTAATAATTGATTGTGCATCGCACAGAGGACAAAATTATCATACAAATACAATAATTATCGTACATCTGACAACGCTGAGAAGGTGAAGATTTTCTGGTGGTCTCAGTCCTGTTCCCCTCTGTGTTCTGCCACTTCTTACCTCTTCAGTACATATTGTTTTTAAAACATGTTTAAATTCATTAAATGTTCCACATGTTTTCAGTTTAACCCCTTCTATGATTCCATTGTGTAAAATAAATCAAAATATCACCTCTAATGAATCATGAATCAATTGTGTATACGCCCAAACAGATTAATATGAATAAACAAACAGCTGTTTGATTAACACTTCCTGGAGTTCACACACGAAAAAACATGATTTCAATTTTAGATGCATTCATGAAAACTGTTAATTTGAAAGAAATCAAACTACTAAACACATCTGAGCAATAGTGTTGTTATGACTTGTTAATTTGAGTTGGGAAAACCACATTTATTTTTGGCTTGTATTTAAGTGTGTACTTATTCCTACTGTTTTGGAACATGTGATATTGAAGTTTTAGTAGTTTGAGTATTTGTTTATTGAGACTGGAATATAGGTTTTGTATGGGCCTCTTTTTTTTTTTTTTTATCTTCATTGCAGCCAGCCGTAAGGCTCATTTGCTTTTGTCTGAGTTTGTTTTTGTTTGTTTGTTTATTTTGCTTGGTTTGGTTTATATGTTTGAAATACAGATTAATTACTATAATTTACAAACCAACAGATAAGTTACTTATTATCATTAAAACCAGAAATCACAATCCAAAAAACTGGAGACCAACTTTGATTGTTTCTGTTTCAGCTTTATTATAGACAATTGATTACTGGTTGATATAGATATAGAGTATAATAACAATCACGTAAAAATGATGTCATGAAAGATAACTCAAACTCCTTCAAATTGAAAAAAAAAACCTCCTCAACTCCTTCGACGCCAATAGATGAAGCAAGATTAAGGGTGAACTTTAATTTCATTTCTTCTTCAACTACGTTTTTAAAAGAGACAAACAAATTTACCTTGTACCTTGTATTGTCACCAATATGTAAGAACAATGCCAATGATTGTCACGGTTGTGCTTTTCTTCATAGTTTACAGAGGACATCATTAACGTGTTGATGACGCACATCACGGCGCAGACAAACCACAGGAGGAGAATGCCAGACAGCATCTTGCCCGTGTCTGGAACTGGTTAATATTCGTGGCCGATGGCAGAGTTCCTGCTGTGGCCCTGCCTTTATCACCGTACATTCAGAGTTCCGGAACTTTCATCTGAAATGAAGCAGTTGAAAGTTCCGGAACTCGGAATGTATGGTGATGTCATCTGGCTTTGTTGTGAGTGTGATGTCACGGAGAAAACATTCGGCCACAGTCTCAGAGGTTCTAGCTGACCTAAATATCACAAGATATCGCACACTTCTCACGAAGCCTCGTAACAAATGTTCGATTGTTATTTAACCCTCTGATGCATGAATTATGAAAGCCTTGGTCAAGATTTTTTTCTAAAGTGTTTTTATACTTCTCAGGACATGAAAAAAATTGTTCAACTTTTTTTTTCCAAAAATATGATTTTTTCATGAAGTTACAGACATGTCCAATCCAGTGGACTACGTGCGCCTGAGCACTCAATATAAAACATTGTGAACTTACTGTAAAAATGAATTAACTTGTGTTCTATTGTAAATATACAAACACTTGTTTCTTTGAATGCTTTGAAAAACATTTCAACAATTTTCTGGAAATTTCAACACTGTATATGCACGATGTTTAGGCCTGAATAAGAAAACCAATGACACTCATAGCCGTGAATCTTACACTTGAATGTGCCAAACCATCTCCAATAGAAGAAACATTATTGTGAGTCTCCACAGTTCTATAAGGATGCAGGACAGTATTACCAAGCCCTTATATTAGTATGTTGGAAGAGAACACGAACTGACGTTTTAGTCTCTGCATCTCTGAACACTTCTGTGTTCATCACACCTAGGCTGTATGAAAGTTCGCAAAGCATCCAGGGCACAGTGGCACACAGCATTGCATGCAGATGTATTTGGTCTTCCGTGTACATGCAGCATCATGGCATCTGTTTGCATTTTTCACCTCTGTGAGTTGGGGCCAGTGATATCCTGTGCCAAACCTGACCTCACGGGCTACTTTGGTGACTGCTCTCCGTTTCACGGGTTGCGGGGTCCCACTGGGTCTTCCTCTTTTGCTTTGCTGGAGGGTGCCACTATTTATCAGTGCACGAGCCACAGAAGCTTTGAAGAGGAGGAGTCTCATCTTTTCCAAACCAGACATCAGGTAGAGGCGCCAGGCATTTACAATGGTCACATCCAAAAAATGAAAAAACACTCGGATGTACCACCTCTTGTTTCGACGTCTGTGGGGGTACATTGCCAGACATTGGTCAACGAGATCAACCCCACCCATGTGTTGATTGTAAAGGGCCACAGAAAAGGGTTTTTGGACCATCATCATCGTTTTTTCCTTCTTGACCCATCTATTGGCAACATCTTCAGGGGACTGGCCAGCACAGGACGAGACCATGTGGATGACTGAACTGTCGAGCCAACGTGTGACAGTGATGTTTGCATTATTGCTGACAACAGAGCAAGCTCCTCTGCCCATTTCTTTCAGTTGTTTTTCACTCTTGAGTTTCTGATTTGCTCCCTTCAGCCTGTTTGCTCTGCATGTACCTGTGCCATAGATGCCTTGGTCTTTCAAGGCCTCGATGAATGGAATGCTGCAGAAGAAGTTATCAAAAAACACCTTGTGATTTTTGTGTTTTATGTCATCACAAAGACGCATCACCACATCTCCAGTCATTCCCAATCCACTGATGCGACCACTACTTGCAGAGCCTTGGTACACTTCAAATCTGTTCATATAGCCTGAGGTTCCTGCCCTCACCCACACTTTCACTCCCCAGGGTTTGGGCTTTTTTGGTATGTACTGTTTGATAGACAGTAGGCCTTTGAAAGGAATGATCTGTTCATCAACTGACTGAAATTCCTCAGGGTCTGCTGCTGCCTTGAATGTCTCCTGAAGTGCGCTTAGCAATGGTCTTATTTTGAAGAGCCTATCTGTGTTCTCTGGCTGGTAAGTCAAGTTATCCACAAAGTGCAGGTATCTCAGGATTTGCTCATATCTGTTTACAGACATGGCATTTGCAATTATTCCAAGACGAAGGCCATCCTCACTAGACCAGTACGTTCGTGCCCTAGGATACCGAATGTACCCCATGATCAGGTTGATCCCTAAAAAAATCTGCATTTCTTCTCCTGTCACTGCTAGATTTTCTTTCCCTTTCTGGAGAGCATACAAGTTGGTGTTGTGCACTATATCATCAATGAGATCTGCTGGAAACAGATGTCTGAAGAAATCTATGGGATCTCTTCCCTCCACATTCAATTTCCACTCTCCTAGAAAAGGAGGCAAGTCTCCATCAAAGTCATTGTCTTGGACCTTCCAGATATTTTTGCGGGCTTGAGTATGGTCAGGTGCCATGTGCCCATCTTTCATAGCTCCCTGATCATGCTGACCTTCCTCTGCATCCTGCCCCTCATCATCCTCACTTTCTGCATCCTGACTGTCTGTATCTCCATCATCCTCAGCACCTATGTCTCTGTTCTTCTCTGGCAGCCACTCATCATCACTGTTGTCACTACACTCATCATCACTGTCCTCATCATCACTGGAGCTGGACGGAATTTCCTGGACTATTCTGTAGGCTGCCTTATTCTTTGCTGCATTTGAAGTCTACGAAATATGATAAAATAATTATTATAGTAACAAACTATAGCTAATCTGCACAAAAAAATTATATTTTAAATGAATAGCTTATAAATATAACAATTATACACTGACTTATAACCAAAACAGTCACAAGAAACAGTGAAGCAATTATATGACTTGTGTTAAAAAATATACTGGGTGATGCATGATGTCCACTTCATTGGACACATGGTTAATCGTAATTTTCTACATATTGGACATAAAAATTTCATATTCCAAACAGATAATATCTTTCCTTAGATGTTACTGTATATCATCATATTTTTTTTACCAGTGGGGCTCTTCCAGCATAGAAGGATTGACAGGATATGCCAGCAGTGGTCAGCAGGGGTGGCTGTTTGTCGGCCATCTTGGATTCAGAGGAAATTTACTTGCAGTTACACCGACTGACCACTGAATTGACCTCAATGGAGTGTGGCAGCAGAGAGCACTCTAGAGGCTGATATGCATTTCCACCATAGAAACTAATGCCTTAAAGGGAAAATGACGTTTTAGTAGCTGTCCACTGCAGTGACCGCTATGCACCAGAGGGTTAAAGTGGATTTTTGATGACATCATGTCATAGCTTAAACTCACTGAACTCATTTGAGGCCGAAAAACTTGACTTCTGAAAGGCGTGTGTTTTCAATTCCAGTTTAAGTGTGTTTATGTAAATAGGTGGAGGCCAATTAGTGGGCATCCAGCTGAATAAATGTTTGTCATCACAAATTCATTGACTTCATCAGCTAACCTGCCATCATTTTCAATCACTGTGGACTACACCAAACACCTTTGGCTGTAAGGAGATCATGTGAGAAGTGATGCAAAAGCACAGATGTAGGAGCCAGGAAATGAGTGAAAATGAGATGTGTAAACTAAACTAAGTGCTTATTGTATTTGTGGTTAAATTATTGTACGTTACGGAAATTTTGTACTAATTGATTGTGCATCGCGCAGAGGACAAAATTATCATACAAATACAATAATTATCGTACATCTGACAACGCTGAGAAGGTGAAGATTTTCTGGTGGTCTCAGTCCTGTTCCCCTCTGTGTTCTGCCACTTCCTACCTCTTCAGTACATATTGTTTTTAAAAACATGTTTAAATTCATTAAATGTTCCACATGTTTTCAGCTTAACCCCTTCTATGATTCCATTGTGTAAAATAAATCAAAATATCACCTCTAATGAATCATGAATCAATTGTGTATACGCCCAAACAGATTAATATGAATAAACAAACAGCTGTTTGATTAAAACTTCCTGGAGTTCACACACGAAAAAACATGATTTAAATTTAAGATGCATTCATGAAAACTGTTCATTTGAAAGAAATCAAACTACTTAACACATCTGAGCAATAGTGTTATTATGACTTGTTCATTTGAGTTGGGAAAACCACATTTATTTTTGGCTTGTATTTAAGTGTGTACTTATTCCTACTGTTTTTGGAACATGTGATATTGAAGTTTTAGTAGTTTGAGTATTTGTTTATTGAGACTGGAATATAGGTTTTGTATGGGCCTCTTTTTTTTTTATCTTCATTGCAGTCAGCCGTAAGGCTCATTTGCTTTTGTCTGAGTTTGTTTTTTGTTTGTTTGTTTATTTTGCTTTGTTTGGTTTATATGTTTGAAATACAGATTAATTGCTATAATTTACAAACCAACAGATAAGTTACTTATTATCATTAAAACCAGAAATCACAATCCAAGAAACTGGAGACCAACTTTGATTGTTTCTGTTTCAGCTTTATTATAGACAATTGATTACTGGTTGATATAGATATAGAGTATAATAACAATCACGTAAAAATGATGTCATGAAAGATAACTCAAACTCCTTCAAATTGAAAAAAAAAACCTCCTCAACTCCTTCGACGCCAAAAGATGAAGCAAGATCAAGGGTGAACTTTAATTTCATTTTTTCTTCAACTACGTTTTTAAAAGAGACAAACAAATTTACCTTGTACCTTGTATTGTCACCAATATGTAAGAACAATGCCAATGATTGTTACGGTTGTGCTTTTCTTCATGGTTTACAGAGGACGTCATTAACGTGTTGATGACGCACATCACGGCGCAGACAAACCACAGGAGGAGAATGCCAGACAGCATCTTGCCCGTGTCTGGAACTGGTTAATATTCGTGGCCGATGGCAGAGTTCCTGCTGTGGCCCTGCCTTTATCACCGTACATTCAGAGTTCCGGAACTTTCATCTGAAATGAAGCGGTTGAAAGTTCCGGAACTCGGAATGTATGGTGATGTCATCTGGCTTTGTTGTGAGTGTGATGTCACGGAGAAAACATTCGGCCACAGTCTCAGAGGTTGTAGCTGACCTAAATATCACAAGATATCGCACACTTCTCCACGAAGCCTCGTAACAAATGTTCGATTGTTATTTAAAGTGGATTTTTGATGACATCATGTCATAGCTTAAACTCACTGAACTCATTTGAGGCGAAAAACTTGACTTCTGAAAGGCGTGTGTTTTCAATTCCAGTTTAAGTGTGTTTATGTAAATAGGTGGAGGCCAATTAGTGGGCATCCAGCTGAATAAATGTTTGTCATCACAAATTCATTGACTTCATCAGCTAACCTGCCATCATTTTCAATCACTGTGGACTACACCAAACACCTTTGGCTGTAAGGAGATCATGTGAGAAGTGATGCGAAAGCACAGATGTAGGAGCCAGGAAATGAGTGAAAATGAGACGTGTAAACTAAACTAAGTGCTTATTGTATTTGTGGTTAAATTATTGTATGCGTTCACGGAAATTTTGTAATAATTGATTGTGCATCGCACAGAGGACAAAATTATCATACAAATACAATAATTATCGTACATCTGACAACGCTGAGAAGGTGAAGATTTTCTGGTGGTCTCAGTCCTGTTCCCCTCTGTGTTCTGCCACTTCCTACCTCTTCAGTACATATTGTTTTTAAAAACATGTTTAAATTCATTAAATGTTCCAAGTTTTCAGCTTAACCCCTTCTATGATTCCATTGTGTAAAATAAATCAAAATATCACCTCTAATGAATCATGAATCAATTGTGTATACGCCCAAACAGATTAATATGAATAAACAAACAGCTGTTTGATTAAAACTTCCTGGAGTTCACACACGAAAAAACATGATTTAAATTTAAGATGCATTCATGAAAACTGTTCATTTGAAAGAAATCAAACTACTAAACACATCTGAGCAATAGTGTTATTATGACTTGTTAATTTGAGTTGGGAAAACCACATTTATTTTTGGCTTGTATTTAAGTGTGTACTTATTCCTACTGTTTTTGGAACATGTGATATTGAAGTTTTAGTAGTTTGAGTATTTGTTTATTGAGACTGGAATATAGGTTTTGTATGGGCCTCTTTTTTTTTTATTTTCATTGCAGTCAGCCGTAAGGCTCATTTGCTTTGTCTGAGTTTGTTTTTTGTTTGTTTGTTTATTTTGCTTGGTTTGGTTTATATGTTTGAAATACAGATTAATTACTATAATTTACAAACCAACAGATAAGTTACTTATTATCATTAAAACCAGAAATCACAATCCATAAAACTGGAGACCAACTTTGATTGTTTCTGTTTCAGCTTTATTATAGACAATTGATTACTGGTTGATATAGATATAGAGTATAATAACAATCACGTAAAAATGATGTCATGAAAGATAACTCAAACTCCTTCAAATTGAAAAAAAAAAACCTCCTCAACTCCTTCGACGCCAATAGATGAAGCAAGATTAAGGGTGAACTTTAATTTCATTTCTTCTTCAACTACGTTTTTAAAAGAGACAAACAAATTTACCTTGTACCTTGTATTGTCACCAATATGTAAGAACAATGCCAATGATTGTCACAGTTGTGCTTTTCTTCATAGTTTACAGAGGACATCATTAACGTGTTGATGGCGCACATCACGGCGCAGACAAACCACAGGAGGAGAATGCCAGACTGCATCTTGCCCGTGTCTGGAACTGGTTAATATTAAGTGGCCGATGGCAGAGTTCCTGCTGTGGCCCTGCCTTTATCACCGTACATTCCGAGTTCCGGAACTTTCATCTGAAATGAAGCAGTTGAAAGTTCCGGAACTCTGAATGTATGGTGATGTCATCTAACTTTGTTGTGAGTGTGATGTCACGGAGAAAACATTCGACCACAGTCTCAGAGGTTCTAGCTGACCTAAATATCACAAGATATCGCACACTTCTCCACGAAGCCTCTTAACAAATGTTCGATTGTTATTTAAATTGGATTTTTGATTACATCATGTCATAAGTTTAAATCACTGAACTCATTTGTGGCCGGAAAACTTCGGCTTTCGAAAGGCGTGTGTTTTCAATTCCAGTTTAAGTGTGTTTATGTAAATAGGTGGAGGCCAATTAGTGGGCATCCAGCTGAATAAATGTTTGTCATCACAAATTCATTGACTTCATCAGCTAACCTGCCATCATTTTCAATCACTGTGGACTACACCAAACACCTTTGGCTGTAAAGAGATCATGTGAGAAGTGATGCAAAAGCACAGATGTAGGAGCCAGGAAATGAGTGAAAATGAGGCGTGTAAACTAAACTAAGTGCTTATTGTATTTGTGGTTAAATTATTGTATGCGTTCACGGAAATTTTGTAATAATTGATTGTGCATCGCACAGAGGACAAAATTATCATACAAATACAATAATTATCGTACATCTGACAACGCTGAGAAGGTGAAGATTTTCTGGTGGTCTCAGTCCTGTTCCCCTCTGTGTTCTGCCACTTCCTACCTCTTCAGTACATATTGTTTTTAAAAACATGTTTAAATTCATTAAATGTTCCACATGTTTTCAGTTTAACCCCTTCTATGATTCCATTGTGTAAAATAAATCAAAATATCACCTCTAATGAATCATGAATCAATTGTGTATACGCCCAAACAGATTAATATGAATAAACAAACAGCTGTTTGATTAACACTTCCTGGAGTTCACACACGAAAAAAAAAACATGATTTCAATTTTAGATGCATTCATGAAAACTGTTCATTTGAAAGAAATCAAACTACTAAACACATCTGAGCAATAGTGTTATTATGACTTGTTAATTTGAGTTGGGAAAACCACATTTATTTTTGGCTTGTATTTAAGTGTGTACTTATTCCTACTGTTTTTGGAACATGTGATATTGAAGTTTTAGTAGTTTGAGTATTTGTTTATTGAGACTGGAATATAGGTTTTGTATGGGCCTCTTTTTTTTTTTTATCTTCATTGCAGTCAGCCGTAAGGCTCATTTGCTTTGTCTGAGTTTGTTTTTTGTTTGTTTGTTTATTTTGCTTGGTTTGGTTTATATGTTTGAAATACAGATTAATTACTATAATTTACAAACCAACAGATAAGTTACTTATTATCATTAAAACCAGAAATCACAATCCAAAAAACTGGAGACCAACTTTGATTGTTTCTGTTTCAGCTTTATTATAGACAATTGATTACTGGTTGATATAGATATAGAGTATAATAACAATCACGTAAAAATGATGTCATGAAAGATAACTCAAACTCCTTCAAATTGAAAAAAAAAAACCTCCTCAACTCCTTCGACGCCAATAGATGAAGCAAGATTAAGGGTGAACTTTAATTTCATTTCTTCTTAAACTACGTTTTAAAAGAGACAAACAAATTTACCTTGTACCTTGTATTGTCACCAATATGTAAGAACAATGCCAATGATTGTCACAGTTGTGCTTTTTCTTCATAGTTTACAGAGGACATCATTAACGTGTTGATGGCGCACATCACGGCGCAGACAAACCACAGGAGGAGAATGCCAGACAGCATCTTGCCCGTGTCTGGAACTGGTTAATATTCGTGGCCGATGGCAGAGTTCCTGCTGTGGCCCTGCCTTTATCACCGTACATTCGAGTTCCGGAACTTTCATCTGAAATGAAGCAGTTGAAAGTTCCGGAACTCAGAATATATGGTGATGTCATCTAACTTGGTTGTGAGTGTGATGTCACGGAGAAAACATTCCGCCACAGTCTCAGAGGTTCTAGCTGACCTAAATATCACAAGATATCGCACACTTCTCACGAAGCCTCGTAACAAATGTTCGATTGTTATTTAAAGTGGATTTTTGATGACATCATGTCATAGCTTAAACTCACTGAACTCATTTGAGGCGAAAAACTTGACTTCTGAAAGGCGTGTGTTTTCAATTCCAGTTTAAGTGTGTTTATGTAAATAGGTGGAGGCCAATTAGTGGGCATCCAGCTGAATAAATGTTTGTCATCACAAATTCATTGACTTCATCAGCTAACCTGCCATCATTTTCAATCACTGTGGACTACACCAAACACCTTTGGCTGTAAAGAGATCATGTGAGAAGTGATGCAAAAGCACAGATGTAGGAGCCAGGAAATGAGTGAAAATGAGGCGTGTAAACTAAACTAAGTGCTTATTGTATTTGTGGTTAAATTATTGTACGTTACGGAAATTTTGTAATAATTGATTGTGCATCGCACAGAGGACAAAATTATCATACAAATACAATAATTATCGTACATCTGACAACGCTGAGAAGGTGAAGATTTTCTGGTGGTCTCAGTCCTGTTCCCCTCTGTGTTCTGCCACTTCCTACCTCTTCAGTACATATTGTTTTTAAAAACATGTTTAAATTCATTAAATGTTCCACATGTTTTCAGTTTAACCCCTTCTATGATTCCATTGTGTAAAATAAATCAAAATATCACCTCTAATGAATCATGAATCAATTGTGTATACGCCCAAACAGATTAATATGAATAAACAAACAGCTGTTTGATTAACACTTCCTGGAGTTCACACACGAAAAACATGATTTCAATTTTAGATGCATTCATGAAAACTGTTCATTTGAAAGAAATCAAACTACTAAACACATCTGAGCAATAGTGTTATTATGACTTGTTAATTTGAGTTGGGAAAACCACATTTATTTTTGGCTTGTATTTAAGTGTGTACTTATTCCTACTGTTTTTGGAACATGTGATATTGAAGTTTTAGTAGTTTGAGTATTTGTTTATTGAGACTGGAATATAGGTTTTGTATGGGACTCTTTTTTTTTTTATCTTCATTGCAGTCAGCCGTAAGGCTCATTTGCTTTGTCTGAGTTTGTTTTTGTTTGTTTGTTTATTTTGCTTGGTTTGGTTTATATGTTTGAAATACAGATTAATTACTATAATTTACAAACCAACAGATAAGTTACTTATTATCATTAAAACCAGAAATCACAATCCAAAAACTGGAGACCAACTTTGATTGTTTCTGTTTCAGCTTTATTATAGACAATTGATTACTGGTTGATATAGATATAGAGTATAATAACAATCACGTAAAAATGATGTCATGAAAGATAACTCAAACTCCTTCAAATTGAAAAAAAAAACCTCCTCAACTCCTTCGGCGTAATAGATGAAGCAAGATTAAGGGTGAACTTTAATTTCATTTCTTCTTCAACTACGTTTTAAAAGAGACAAACAAATTTACCTTGTACCTTGTATTGTCACCAATATGTAAGAACAATGCCAATGATTGTCACAGTTGTGCTTTTCTTCATAGTTTACAGAGGACATCATTAACGTGTTGATGGCGCACATCACGGCGCAGACAAACCACAGGAGGAGAATGCCAGACAGCATCTTGCCCGTGTCTGGAACTGGTTAATATTCGTGGCCGATGGCAGAGTTCCTGCTGTGGCCCTGCCTTTATCACCGTACATTCGAGTTCGGAACTTTCATCTGAAATGAAGCAGTTGAAAGTTCCGGAACTCAATGTATGGTGATGTCATCTAACTTTGTTGTGAGTGTGATGTCACGGAGAAAACATTCGGCCACAGTCTCAGAGGTTCTAGCTGACCTAAATATCACAAGATATCGCACACTTCTCCACGAAGCCTCGTAACAAATGTTCGATTGTTATTTAAAGTGGATTTTTGATGACATCATGTCATAGCTTAAACTCACTGAACTCATTTGAGGCGAAAAACTTGACTTCTGAAAGGCGTGTGTTTTCAATTCCAGTTTAAGTGTGTTTATGTAAATAGGTGGAGGCCAATTAGTGGGCATCCAGCTGAATAAATGTTTGTCATCACAAATTCATTGACTTCATCAGCTAACCTGCCATCATTTTCAATCACTGTGGACTACACCAAACACCTTTGGCTGTAAAGAGATCATGTGAGAAGTGATGCAAAAGCACAGATGTAGGAGCCAGGAAATGAGTGAAAATGAGGCGTGTAAACTAAACTAAGTGCTTATTGTATTTGTGGTTAAATTATTGTATGCGTTACGGAAATTTTGTAATAATTGATTGTGCATCGCAGAGGACAAAATTATCATACAAATACAATAATTATCGTACATCTGACAACGCTGAGAAGGTGAAGATTTTCTGGTGGTCTCAGTCCAGTTCCCCTCTGTGTCCTGCCACTTCCTACCTCTTCAGTACATATTGTTTTTAAAAACATGTTTAAATTCATTAAATGTTCCACATGTTTTCAGTTTAACCCCTTCTATGATTCCATTGTGTAAAATAAATCAAAATATCACCTCTAATGAATCATGAATCAATTGTGTATACGCCCAAACAGATTAATATGAATAAACAAACAGCTGTTTGATTAACACTTCCTGGAGTTCACACACGAAAAAACATGATTTCAATTTTAGATGCATTCATGAAAACTGTTCATTTGAAAGAAATCAAACTACTAAACACATCTGAGCAATAGTGTTATTATGACTTGTTAATTTGAGTTGGGAAAACCACATTTATTTTTGGCTTGTATTTAAGTGTGTACTTATTCCTACTGTTTTTGGAACATGTGATATTGAAGTTTTAGTAGTTTGAGTATTTGTTTATTGAGACTGGAATATAGGTTTTGTATGGGCCTCTTTTTTTTTTTTTATCTTCATTGCAGTCAGCCGTAAGGCTCATTTGCTTTGTCTGAGTTTGTTTTTGTTTGTTTGTTTATTTTGCTTGGTTTGGTTTATATGTTTGAAATACAGATTAATTACTATAATTTACAAACCAACAGATAAGTTACTTATTATCATTAAAACCAGAAATCACAATCCAAAAACTGGAGACCAACTTTGATTGTTTCTGTTTCAGCTTTATTATAGACAATTGATTACTGGTTGATATAGATATAGAGTATAATAACAATCACGTAAAAATGATGTCATGAAAGATAACTCAAACTCCTTCAAATTGAAAAAAAACCTCCTCAACTCCTTCGACCAATAGATGAAGCAAGATTAAGGGTGAACTTTAATTTCATTTCTTCTTCAACTACGTTTTAAAAGAGACAAACAAATTTACCTTGTACCTTGTATTGTCACCAATATGTAAGAACAATGCCAATGATTGTCACAGTTGTGCTTTTCTTCATAGTTTACAGAGGACATCATTAACGTGTTGATGATGGCGCACATCACGGCGCAGACAAACCACAGGAGGAGAATGCCAGACAGCATCTTGCCCGTGTCTGGAACTGGTTAATATTAAGTGGCCGATGGCAGAGTTCCTGCTGTGGCCCTGCCTTTATCACCGTACATTCCGAGTTCCGGAACTTTCATCTGAAATGAAGCAGTTGAAAGTTCCGGAACTCGAAATATATAGTGATGTCATCTAACTTTGTTGTGAGTGTGATGTCACGGAGAAAACATTCGGCCACAGTCTCAGAGGTTCTAGCTGACCTAAATATCACAAGATATCGCACACTTCTCCACGAAGCCTCGTAACAAATGTTCGATTGTTATTTAAAGTGGATTTTTGATGACATCATGTCATAGCTTAAACTCACTGAACTCATTTGAGGCGAAAAACTTGACTACGAAAGGCGTGTGTTTTCAATTCCAGTTTAAGTGTGTTTATGTAAATAGGTGGAGGCCAATTAGTGGGCATCCAGCTGAATAAATGTTGTCATCACAAATTCATTGACTTCATCAGCTAACCTGCCATCATTTTCAATCACTGTGGACTACACCAAACACCTTTGGCTGTAAAGAGATCATGTAAGTGATGCAAAAGCACAGATGTAGGAGCCAGGAAATGAGTGAAAATGAGGCGTGTAAACTAAACTAAGTGCTTATTGTATTTGTGGTTAAATTATTATGCGTTACGGAAATTTTGTAATAATTGATTGTGCATCGCACAGAGGACAAAATTATCATACAAATACAATAATTATCATTACATCTGACAACGCTGAGAAGGTGAAGATTTTCTGGTGGTCTCAGTCCTGTTCCCCTCTGTGTTCTGCCACTTCCTACCTCTTCAGTACATATTGTTTTTAAAAACATGTTTAAATTCATTAAATGTTCCACATGTTTTCAGTTTAACCCCTTCTATGATTCCATTGTGTAAAATAAATCAAAATATCACCTCTAATGAATCATGAATCAATTGTGTATACGCCCAAACAGATTAATATGAATAAACAAACAGCTGTTTGATTAACACTTCCTGGAGTTCACACACGAAAAAACATGATTTCAATTTTAGATGCATTCATGAAAACTGTTCATTTGAAAGAAATCAAACTACTAAACACATCTGAGCAATAGTGTTATTATGACTTGTTAATTTGAGTTGGGAAAACCACATTTATTTTTGGCTTGTATTTAAGTGTGTACTTATTCCTACTGTTTTTTGGAACATGTGATATTGAAGTTTTAGTAGTTTGAGCATTCGTTTATTGAGACTGGAATCTAGGTTTTGTATGGGCCTCTTCTCTTTTTTTTATCTTCATTGCAGTCAGCCGTAAGGCTCATTTGCTTTGTCTGAGTTTGTTTTTTGTTTGTTTGTTTATTTTGCTTGGTTTGGTTTATATGTTTGAAATACAGATTAATTACTATAATTTACAAACCAACAGATAAGTTACTTATTATCATTAAAACCAGAAATCACAATCCAAAAACTGGAGACCAACTTTGATTGTTTCTGTTTCAGCTTTATTATAGACAATTGATTACTGGTTGATATAGATATAGAGTATAATAACAATCACGTAAAAATGATGTCATGAAAGATAACTCAAACTCCTTCAAATTGAAAAAAAAAACCTCCTCAACTCCTTCGGCGTAATAGATGATGTAAGATTAAGGGTGAACTTTAATTTCATTTCTTCTTCAACTACGTTTTAAAAGAGACAAACAAATTTACCTTGTACCTTGTATTGTCACCAATATGTAAGAACAATGCCAATGATTGTCACAGTTGTGCTTTTCTTCATAGTTTACAGAGGACATCATTAACGTGTTGATGGCGCACATCCTGGCGCAGACAAACCACAGGAGGAGAATGCCAGACAGCATCTTGCCCGTGTCTGGAACTGGTTAATATTCGTGGCCGATGGCAGAGTTCCTGCTGTGGCCCTGCCTTTATCACACCGTACATTCCGAGTTCCGGAACTTTCATCTGAAATGAAGCAGTTGAAAGTTCCGGAACTCAGAATATATGGTGATGTCATCTAACTTTGTTGTGAGTGTGATGTCACGGAGAAAACATTCGGCCACAGTCTCAGAGGTTCTAGCTGACCTAAATATCACAAGATATCGCACACTTCTCCACGAAGCCTCGTAACAAATGTTCGATTGTTATTTAAAGTGGATTTTGATGACATCATGTCATAGCTTAAACTCACTGAACTCATTTGAGGCGAAAAACTTGACTTCTGAAAGGCGTGTGTTTTCAATTCCAGTTTAAGTGTGTTTATGTAAATAGGTGGAGGCCAATTAGTGGGCATCCAGCTGAATAAATGTTGTCATCACAAATTCATTGACTTCATCAGCTAACCTGCCATCATTTTCAATCACTGTGGACTACACCAAACACCTTTGGCTGTAAAGAGATCATGTGAGAAGTGATGCAAAAGCACAGATGTAGGAGCCAGGAAATGAGCGAAAATGAGACGTGTAAACTAAACTAAGTGCTTATTGTATTTGTGGTTAAATTATTGTACGTTACGGAAATTTTGTAATAATTGATTGTGCATCGCACAGAGGACAAAATTATCATACAAATACAATAATTATCGTACATCTGACAACGCTGAGAAGGTGAAGATTTTCTGGTGGTCTCAGTCCTGTTCCCCTCTGTGTTCTGCCACTTCCTACCTCTTCAGTACATATTGTTTTTAAAAACATGTTTAAATTCATTAAATGTTCCACATGTTTTCAGTTTAACCCTTCTATGATTCCATTGTGTAAAATAAATCAAAATATCACCTCTAATGAATCATGAATCAATTGTGTATACGCCCAAACAGATTAATATGAATAAACAAACAGCTGTTTGATTAACACTTCCTGGAGTTCACACACGAAAAACATGATTTCAATTTTAGATGCATTCATGAAAACTGTTCATTTGAAAGAAATCAAACTACTAAACACATCTGAGCAATAGTGTTATTATGACTTGTTAATTTGAGTTGGGAAAACCACATTTATTTTTGGCTTGTATTTAAGTGTGTACTTATTCCTACTGTTTTTGGAACATGTGATATTGAAGTTTTAGTAGTTTGAGTATTTGTTTATTGAGACTGGAATATAGGTTTTGTATGGGCCTCTTTTTTGTTTTGTTTTTTTTATCTTCATTGCAGTCAGCCGTAAGGCTCATTTGCTTTGTCTGAGTTTGTTTTTGTTTGTTTGTTTATTTTGCTTGGTTTGGTTTATATGTTTGAAATACAGATTAATTACTATAATTTACAAACCAACAGATAAGTTACTTATTATCATTAAAACCAGAAATCACAATCCAAAAACTGGAGACCAACTTTGATTGTTTCTGTTTCAGCTTTATTATAGACAATTGATTACTGGTTGATATAGATATAGAGTATAATAACAATCACGTAAAAATGATGTCATGAAAGATAACTCAAACTCCTTCAAATTGAAAAAAAACCTCCTCAACTCCTTCGGCCAATAGATGAAGCAAGATTAAGGGTGAACTTTAATTTCATTTCTTCTTCAACTACGTTTTTAAAGAGACAAACAAATTTACCTTGTACCTTGTATTGTCACCAATATGTAAGAACAATGCCAATGATTGTCACAGTTGTGCTTTTCTTCATAGTTTACAGAGGACATCATTAACGTGTTGATGGCGCACATCCTGCGCAGACAAACCACAGGAGGAGAATGCCAGACAGCATCTTGCCCGTGTCTGGAACTGGTTAATATTCGTGGCCGATGGCAGAGTTCCTGCTGTGGCCCTGCCTTTATCACCGTACATTCCGAGTTCCGGAACTTTCATCTGAAATGAAGCAGTTGAAAGTTCCGGAACTCGGAATGTATGGTGATATCATCTAACTTTGTTGTGAGTGTGATGTCACGGAGAAAACATTCGGCCACAGTCTCAGAGGTTCTAGCTGACCTAAATATCACAAGATATCGCACACTTCTCCACGAAGCCTCGTAACAAATGTTCGATTGTTATTTAAAGTGGATTTTTGATGACATCATGTCATAGCTTAAACTCACTGAACTCATTTGAGGCGAAAAACTTGACTTCTGAAAGGCGTGTGTTTTCAATTCCAGTTTAAGTGTGTTTATGTAAATAGGTGGAGGCCAATTAGTGGGCATCCAGCTGAATAAATGTTGTCATCACAAATTCATTGACTTCATCAGCTAACCTGCCATCATTTTCAATCACTGTGGACTACACCAAACACCTTTGGCTGTAAAGAGATCATGTGAGAAGTGATGCAAAAGCACAGATGTAGGAGCCAGGAAATGAGTGAAAATGAGGCGTGTAAACTAAACTAAGTGCTTATTGTATTTGTGGTTAAATTATTGTATGCGTTCACGGAAATTTTGTAATAATTGATTGTGCATCGCTGAGGACAAAATTATCATACAAATACAATAATTATCGTACATCTGACAACGCTGAGAAGGTGAAGATTTTCTGGTGGTCTCAGTCCTGTTCCCCTCTGTGTTCTGCCACTTCCTACCTCTTCAGTACATATTGTTTTTAAAAACATGTTTAAATTCATTAAATGTTCCACATGTTTTCAGTTTAACCCCTTCTATGATTCCATTGTGTAAAATAAATCAAAATATCACCTCTAATGAATCATGAATCAATTGTGTATACGCCCAAACAGATTAATATGAATAAACAAACAGCTGTTTGATTAACACTTCCTGAAGTTCACAAACGAAAAACATGATTTCAATTTTAGATGCATTCATGAAAACTGTTCATTTGAAAGAAATCAAACTACTAAACACATCTGAGCAATAGTGTTATTATGACTTGTTAATTTGAGTTGGGAAAACCACATTTATTTTTGGCTTGTATTTAAGTGTGTACTTATTCCTACTGTTTTTGGAACATGTGATATTGAAGTTTTAGTAGTTTGAGTATTTGTTTATTGAGACTGGAATATAGGTTTTGTATGGGCCTCTTTTTTTTTTTTATCTTCATTGCAGTCAGCCGTAAGGCTCATTTGCTTTGTCTGAGTTTGTTTTTGTTTGTTTGTTTATTTTGTTTGGTTTGGTTTATATGTTTGAAATACAGATTAATTACTATAATTTACAAACCAACAGATAAGTTACTTATTATCATTAAAACCAGAAATCACAATCCAAAAAACTGGAGACCAACTTTGATTGTTTCTGTTTCAGCTTTATTATAGACAATTGATTACTGGTTGATATAGATATAGAGTATAATAACAATCACGTAAAAATGATGTCATGAAAGATAACTCAAACTCCTTCAAATTGAAAAAAAACCTCCTCAACTCCTTCGGCGCCAATAGATGAAGCAAGATTAAGGGTGAACTTTAATTTCATTTCTTCTTCAACTACGTTTTTAAAAGAGACAAACAAATTTACCTTGTACCTTGTATTGTCACCAATATGTAAGAACAATGCCAATGATTGTCACAGTTGTGCTTTTCTTCATAGTTTACAGAGGACATCATTAACGTGTTGATGGCGCACATCACGGCGCAGACAAACCACAGGAGGAGAATGCCAGACAGCATCTTGCCCGTGTCTGGAACTGGTTAATATTCGTGGCCGATGGCAGAGTTCCTGCTGTGGCCCTGCCTTTATCACCGTACATTCCGAGTTCCGGAACTTTCATCTGAAATGAAGCAGTTGAAAGTTCCGGAACTCAGAATATATAGTGATATCATCTAACTTTGTTGTGAGTGTGATGTCACGGAGAAAACATTCGGCCACAGTCTCAGAGGTTCTAGCTGACCTAAATATCACAAGATATCGCACACTTCTCCACGAAGCCTCGTAACAAATGTTCGATTGTTATTTAAAGTGGATTTTTGATGACATCATGTCATAGCTTAAACTCACTGAACTCATTTGAGGCGAAAAACTTGACTTCTGAAAGCGTGTGTTTTCAATTCCAGTTTAAGTGTGTTTATGTAAATAGGTGGAGGCCAATTAGTGGGCATCCAGCTGAATAAATGTTGTCATCACAAATTCATTGACTTCATCAGCTAACCTGCCATCATTTTCAATCACTGTGGACTACACCAAACACCTTTGGCTGTAAAGAGATCATGTGAGAAGTGATGCAAAAGCACAGATGTAGGAGCCAGGAAATGAGTGAAAATGAGGCGTGTAAACTAAACTAAGTGCTTATTGTATTTGTGGTTAAATTGTTATGCGTTACGGAAATTTTGTAATAATTGATTGTGCATCGCACAGAGGACAAAATTATCATACAAATACAATAATTATCGTACATCTGACAACGCTGAGAAGGTGAAGATTTTCTGGTGGTCTCAGTCCTGTTCCCCTCTGTGTTCTGCCACTTCCTACCTCTTCAGTACATATTGTTTTTAAAAACATGTTTAAATTCATTAAATGTTCCACATGTTTTCAGTTTAACCCCTTCTATGATTCCATTGTGTAAAATAAATCAAAATATCACCTCTAATGAATCATGAATCAATTGTGTATCGCCCAAACAGATTAATATGAATAAACAAACAGCTGTTTGATTAACACTTCCTGGAGTTCACACACGAAAAAACATGATTTCAATTTTAGATGCATTCATGAAAACTGTTCATTTGAAAGAAATCAAACTACTAAACACATCTGAGCAATAGTGTTATTATGACTTGTTAATTTGAGTTGGGAAAACCACATTTATTTTTGGCTTGTATTTAAGTGTGTACTTATTCCTACTGTTTTTGGAACATGTGATATTGAAGTTTTAGTAGTTTGAGTATTTGTTTATTGAGACTGGAATATAGGTTTTGTATGGGCCTCTTTTTTTTTTTTATCTTCATTGCAGTCAGCCGTAAGGCTCATTTGCTTTGTCTGAGTTTGTTTTTTGTTTGTTTGTTTATTTTGCTTGGTTTGGTTTATATGTTTGAAATACAGATTAATTACTATAATTTACAAACCAACAGATAAGTTACTTATTATCATTAAAACCAGAAATCACAATCCAAAAACTGGAGACCAACTTTGATTGTTTCTGTTTCAGCTTTATTATAGACAATTGATTACTGGTTGATATAGATATAGAGTATAATAACAATCACGTAAAAATGATGTCATGAAAGATAACTCAAACTCCTTCAAATTGAAAAAAACCTCCTCAACTCCTTGACGCCAATAGATGAAGCAAGATTAAGGGTGAACTTTAATTTCATTTCTTCTTCAACTACGTTTTTAAAAGAGACAAACAAATTTACCTTGTACCTTGTATTGTCACCAATATGTAAGAACAATGCCAATGATTGTCACAGTTGTGCTTTTCTTCATAGTTTACAGAGGACATCATTAACGTGTTGATGGCGCACATCACTGGCGCAGACAAACCACAGGAGGAGAATGCCAGACAGCATCTTGCCCGTGTCTGGAACTGGTTAATATTAAGTGGCCGATGGCAGAGTTCCTGCTGTGGCCCTGCCTTTATCACCGTACATTCAGAGTTCCGGAACTTTCATCTGAAATGAAGCAGTTGAAAGTTCGGAACTCAAATATATGGTGATATCATCTAACTTTGTTGTGAGTGTGATGTCACGGAGAAAACATTCGGCCACAGTCTCAGAGGTTCTAGCTGACCTAAATATCACAAGATATCGCACACTTCTCCACGAAGCCTCGTAACAAATGTTCGATTGTTATTTAAAGTGGATTTTTGATGACATCATGTCATAGCTTAAACTCACTGAACTCATTTGAGGCGAAAAACTTGACTTCTGAAAGGCGTGTGTTTTCAATTCCAGTTTAAGTGTGTTTATGTAAATAGGTGGAGGCCAATTAGTGGGCATCCAGCTGAATAAATGTTTGTCATCACAAATTCATTGACTTCATCAGCTAACCTGCCATCATTTTCAATCACTGTGGACTACACCAAACACCTTTGGCTGTAAAGAGATCATGTGAAGTGATGCAAAAGCACAGATGTAGGAGCCAGGAAATGAGTGAAAATGAGGCGTGTAAACTAAACTAAGTGCTTATTGTATTTGTGGTTAAATTATTGTATGCGTTACGGAAATTTTGTAATAATTGATTGTGCATCGCACAGAGGACAAAATTATCATACAAATACAATAATTATCGTACATCTGACAACGCTGAGAAGGTGAAGATTTTCTGGTGGTCTCAGTCCTGTTCCCCTCTGTGTTCTGCCACTTCCTACCTCTTCAGTACATATTGTTTTTAAAAACATGTTTAAATTCATTAAATGTTCCACATGTTTTCAGTTTAACCCCTTCTATGATTCCATTGTGTAAAATAAATCAAAATATCACCTCTAATGAATCATGAATCAATTGTGTATACGCCCAAACAGATTAATATGAATAAACAAACAGCTGTTTGATTAACACTTCCTGGAGTTCACACACGAAAAACATGATTTCAATTTTAGATGCATTCATGAAAACTGTTCATTTGAAAGAAATCAAACTACTAAACACATCTGAGCAATAGTGTTATTATGACTTGTTAATTTGAGTTGGGAAAACCACATTTATTTTTGGCTTGTATTTAAGTGTGTACTTATTCCTACTGTTTTTGGAACATGTGATATTGAAGTTTTAGTAGTTTGAGTATTTGTTTATTGAGACTGGAATATAGGTTTTGTATGGGCCTCTTTTTTTTTTTTATCTTCATTGCAGTCAGCCGTAAGGCTCATTTGCTTTGTCTGAGTTTGTTTTTTGTTTGTTTGTTTATTTTGCTTGGTTTGGTTTATATGTTTGAAATACAGATTAATTACTATAATTTACAAACCAACAGATAAGTTACTTATTATCATTAAAACCAGAAATCACAATCCAAAAACTGGAGACCAACTTTGATTGTTTCTGTTTCAGCTTTATTATAGACAATTGATTACTGGTTGATATAGATATAGAGTATAATAACAATCACGTAAAAATGATGTCATGAAAGATAACTCAAACTCCTTCAAATTGAAAAAAAACCTCCTCAACTCCTTGACGCCAATAGATGAAGCAAGATTAAGGGTGAACTTTAATTTCATTTCTTCTTCAACTACGTTTTTAAAAGAGACAAACAAATTTACCTTGTACCTTGTATTGTCACCAATATGTAAGAACAATGCCAATGATTGTCACAGTTGTGCTTTTCTTCATAGTTTACAGAGGACATCATTAACGTGTTGATGGCGCACATCCTGGCGCAGACAAACCACAGGAGGAGAATGCCAGACAGCATCTTGCCCGTGTCTGGAACTGGTTAATATTAAGTGGCCGATGGCAGAGTTCCTGCTGTGGCCCTGCCTTTATCACCGTACATTCAGAGTTCCGGAACTTTCATCTGAAATGAAGCAGTTGAAAGTTCGGAACTCAGAATATATAGTGATATCATCTAACTTTGTTGTGAGTGTGATGTCACGGAGAAAACATTCGGCCACAGTCTCAGAGGTTCTAGCTGACCTAAATATCACAAGATATCGCACACTTCTCACGAAGCCTCGTAACAAATGTTCGATTGTTATTTAAAGTGGATTTTTGATGACATCATGTCATAGCTTAAACTCACTGAACTCATTTGAGGCGAAAAACTTGACTTCTACGAAAGGCGTGTGTTTTCAATTCCAGTTTAAGTGTGTTTATGTAAATAGGTGGAGGCCAATTAGTGGGCATCCAGCTGAATAAATGTTTGTCATCACAAATTCATTGACTTCATCAGCTAACCTGCCATCATTTTCAATCACTGTGGACTACACCAAACACCTTTGGCTGTAAAGAGATCATGTGAAGTGATGCAAAAGCACAGATGTAGGAGCCAGGAAATGAGTGAAAATGAGGCGTGTAAACTAAACTAAGTGCTTATTGTATTTGTGGTTAAATTATTGTATGCGTTACGGAAATTTTGTAATAATTGATTGTGCATCGCACAGAGGACAAAATTATCATACAAATACAATAATTATCGTACATCTGACAACGCTGAGAAGGTGAAGATTTTCTGGTGGTCTCAGTCCTGTTCCCCTCTGTGTTCTGCCACTTCCTACCTCTTCAGTACATATTGTTTTTAAAAACATGTTTAAATTCATTAAATGTTCCACATGTTTTCAGTTTAACCCCTTCTATGATTCCATTGTGTAAAATAAATCAAAATATCACCTCTAATGAATCATGAATCAATTGTGTATACGCCCAAACAGATTAATATGAATAAACAAACAGCTGTTTGATTAACACTTCCTGGAGTTCACACACGAAAAACATGATTTCAATTTTAGATGCATTCATGAAAACTGTTCATTTGAAAGAAATCAAACTACTAAACACATCTGAGCAATAGTGTTATTATGACTTGTTAATTTGAGTTGGGAAAACCACATTTATTTTTGGCTTGTATTTAAGTGTGTACTTATTCCTACTGTTTTTGGAACATGTGATATTGAAGTTTTAGTAGTTTGAGTATTTGTTTATTGAGACTGGAATATAGGTTTTGTATGGGCCTCTTTTTTTTTTTTATCTTCATTGCAGTCAGCCGTAAGGCTCATTTGCTTTGTCTGAGTTTGTTTTTGTTTGTTTGTTTATTTTGCTTGGTTTGGTTTATATGTTTGAAATACAGATTAATTACTATAATTTACAAACCAACAGATAAGTTACTTATTATCATTAAAACCAGAAATCACAATCCAAAAACTGGAGACCAACTTTGATTGTTTCTGTTTCAGCTTTATTATAGACAATTGATTACTGGTTGATATAGATATAGAGTATAATAACAATCACGTAAAAATGATGTCATGAAAGATAACTCAAACTCCTTCAAATTGAAAAAAAACCTCCTCAACTCCTTGACGCCAATAGATGAAGCAAGATTAAGGGTGAACTTTAATTTCATTTCTTCTTCAACTACGTTTTTAAAAGAGACAAACAAATTTACCTTGTACCTTGTATTGTCACCAATATGTAAGAACAATGCCAATGATTGTCACAGTTGTGCTTTTCTTCATAGTTTACAGAGGACATCATTAACGTGTTGATGGCGCACATCCTGGCGCAGACAAACCACAGGAGGAGAATGCCAGACAGCATCTTGCCCGTGTCTGGAACTGGTTAATATTAAGTGGCCCGATGGCAGAGTTCCTGCTGTGGCCCTGCCTTTATCACCGTACATTCAGAGTTCCGGAACTTTCATCTGAAATGAAGCAGTTGAAAGTTCCGGAACTCGAATATATGGTGATATCATCTAACTTTGTTGTGAGTGTGATGTCACGGAGAAAACATTCGGCCACAGTCTCAGAGGTTCTAGCTGACCTAAATATCACAAGATATCGCACACTTCTCCACGAAGCCTCGTAACAAATGTTCGATTGTTATTTAAAGTGGATTTTTGATGACATCATGTCATAGCTTAAACTCACTGAACTCATTTGAGGCGAAAAACTTGACTTCTGAAAGGCGTGTGTTTTCAATTCCAGTTTAAGTGTGTTTATGTAAATAGGTGGAGGCCAATTAGTGGGCATCCAGCTGAATAAATGTTGTCATCACAAATTCATTGACTTCATCAGCTAACCTGCCATCATTTTCAATCACTGTGGACTACACCAAACACCTTTGGCTGTAAAGAGATCATGTGAGAAGTGATGCAAAAGCACAGATGTAGGAGCCAGGAAATGAGTGAAAATGAGGCGTGTAAACTAAACTAAGTGCTTATTGTATTTGTGGTTAAATTGTTATGCGTTCACGGAAATTTTGTAATAATTGATTGTGCATCGCACAGAGGACAAAATTATCATACAAATACAATAATTATCATTACATCTGACAACGCTGAGAAGGTGAAGATTTTCTGGTGGTCTCAGTCCTGTTCCCCTCTGTGTTCTGCCACTTCCTACCTCTTCAGTACATATTGTTTTTAAAAACATGTTTAAATTCATTAAATGTTCCACATGTTTTCAGTTTAACCCCTTCTATGATTCCATTGTGTAAAATAAATCAAAATATCACCTCTAATGAATCATGAATCAATTGTGTATACGCCCAAACAGATTAATATGAATAAACAAACAGCTGTTTGATTAACACTTCCTGGAGTTCACACACGAAAAACATGATTTCAATTTTAGATGCATTCATGAAAACTGTTCATTTGAAAGAAATCAAACTACTTAACACATCTGAGCAATAGTGTTATTATGACTTGTTAATTTGAGTTGGGAAAACCACATTTATTTTTGGCTTGTATTTAAGTGTGTACTTATTCCTACTGTTTTTGGAACATGTGATATTGAAGTTTTAGTAGTTTGAGTATTTGTTTATTGAGGCTGGAATATAGGTTTTGTATGGGCCTCTTTTTTTTTTTTATTTTCATTGCAGTCAGCCGTAAGGCTCATTTGCTTTGTCTGAGTTTGTTTTTGTTTGTTTGTTTATTTTGCTTGCTTTGGTTTATATGTTTGAAATACAGATTAATTACTATAATTTACAAACCAACAGATAAGTTACTTATTATCATTAAAACCAGAAATCACAATCCATAAAACTGGAGACCAACTTTGATTGTTTCTGTTTCAGCTTTATTATAGACAATTGATTACTGGTTGATATAGATATAGAGTATAATAACAATCACGTAAAAATGATGTCATGAAAGATAACTCAAACTCCTTCAAATTGAAAAAAAACCTCCTCAACTCCTTGACGTAATAGATGAAGCAAGATTAAGGGTGAACTTTAATTTCATTTCTTCTTCAACTACGTTTTAAAAGAGACAAACAAATTTACCTTGTACCTTGTATTGTCACCAATATGTAAGAACAATGCCAATGATTGTCACAGTTGTGCTTTTCTTCATAGTTTACAGAGGACATCATTAACGTGTTGATGGCGCACATCCTGGCGCAGACAAACCACAGGAGGAGAATGCCAGACAGCATCTTGCCCGTGTCTGGAACTGGTTAATATTCGTGGCCGATGGCAGAGTTCCTGCTGTGGCCCTGCCTTTATCACCGTACATTCAGAGTTCCGGAACTTTCATCTGAAATGAAGCAGTTGAAAGTTCGGAACTCGAATATATGGTGATATCATCTAACTTTGTTGTGAGTGTGATGTCACGGAGAAAACATTCGACCACAGTCTCAGAGGTTCTAGCTGACCTAAATATCACAAGATATCGCACACTTCTCACGAAGCCTCGTAACAAATGTTCGATTGTTATTTAAAGTGGATTTTTGATGACATCATGTCATAGCTTAAACTCACTGAACTCATTTGAGGCGAAAAACTTGACTTCTGAAAGGCGTGTGTTTTCAATTCCAGTTTAAGTGTGTTTATGTAAATAGGTGGAGGCCAATTAGTGGGCATCCAGCTGAATAAATGTTGTCATCACAAATTCATTGACTTCATCAGCTAACCTGCCATCATTTTCAATCACTGTGGACTACACCAAACACCTTTGGCTGTAAAGAGATCATGTGAAGTGATGCAAAAGCACAGATGTAGGAGCCAGGAAATGAGTGAAAATGAGGCGTGTAAACTAAACTAAGTGCTTATTGTATTTGTGGTTAAATTATTATGCGTTACGGAAATTTTGTAATAATTGATTGTGCATCGCACAGAGGACAAAATTATCATACAAATACAATAATTATCGTACATCTGACAACGCTGAGAAGGTGAAGATTTTCTGGTGGTCTCAGTCCTGTTCCCCTCTGTGTTCTGCCACTTCCTACCTCTTCAGTACATATTGTTTTTAAAAACATGTTTAAATTCATTAAATGTTCCACATGTTTTCAGTTTAACCCCTTCTATGATTCCATTGTGTAAAATAAATCAAAATATCACCTCTAATGAATCATGAATCAATTGTGTATACGCCCAAACAGATTAATATGAATAAACAAACAGCTGTTTGATTAACACTTCCTGGAGTTCACACACGAAAAACATGATTTCAATTTTAGATGCATTCATGAAAACTGTTCATTTGAAAGAAATCAAACTACTAAACACATCTGAGCAATAGTGTTATTATGACTTGTTAATTTGAGTTGGGAAAACCACATTTATTTTTGGCTTGTATTTAAGTGTGTACTTATTCCTACTGTTTTGGAACATGTGATATTGAAGTTTTAGTAGTTTGAGTATTTGTTTATTGAGACTGGAATATAGGTTTTGTATGGGCCTCTTTTTTTTTTTTATCTTCATTGCAGTCAGCCGTAAGGCTCATTTGCTTTGTCTGAGTTTGTTTTTTGTTTGTTTGTTTATTTTGCTTGGTTTGGTTTATATGTTTGAAATACAGATTAATTACTATAATTTACAAACCAACAGATAAGTTACTTATTATCATTAAAACCAGAAATCACAATCCAAAAACTGGAGACCAACTTTGATTGTTTCTGTTTCAGCTTTATTATAGACAATTGATTACTGGTTGATATAGATATAGAGTATAATAACAATCACGTAAAAATGATGTCATGAAAGATAACTCAAACTCCTTCAAATTGAAAAAAAAAACCTCCTCAACTCCTTTGACGCCAATAGATGAAGCAAGATTAAGGGTGAACTTTAATTTCATTTCTTCTTCAACTACGTTTTTAAAAGAGACAAACAAATTTACCTTGTACCTTGTATTGTCACCAATATGTAAGAACAATGCCAATGATTGTCACAGTTGTGCTTTTCTTCATAGTTTACAGAGGACATCATTAACGTGTTGATGGCGCACATCCTGGCGCAGACAAACCACAGGAGGAGAATGCCAGACAGCATCTTGCCCGTGTCTGGAACTGGTTAATATTAAGTGGCCGATGGCAGAGTTCCTGCTGTGGCCCTGCCTTTATCACCGTACATTCCGAGTTCCGGAACTTTCCTCTGAAATGAAGCAGTTGAAAGTTCCGGAACTCAGAATATATGGTGATATCATCTAACTTTGTTGTGAGTGTGATGTCACGGAGAAAACATTCGGCCACAGTCTCAGAGGTTCTAGCTGACCTAAATATCACAAGATATCGCACACTTCTCCACGAAGCCTCGTAACAAATGTTCGATTGTTATTTAAAGTGGATTTTGATGACATCATGTCATAGCTTAAACTCACTGAACTCATTTGAGGCGAAAAACTTGACTTCTGAAAGGCGTGTGTTTTCAATTCCAGTTTAAGTGTGTTTATGTAAATAGGTGGAGGCCAATTAGTGGGCATCCAGCTGAATAAATGTTTGTCATCACAAATTCATTGACTTCATCAGCTAACCTGCCATCATTTTCAATCACTGTGGACTACACCAAACACCTTTGGCTGTAAAGAGATCATGTGAAGTGATGCAAAAGCACAGATGTAGGAGCCAGGAAATGAGTGAAAATGAGGCGTGTAAACTAAACTAAGTGCTTATTGTATTTGTGGTTAAATTATTATGCGTTCACGGAAATTTTGTAATAATTGATTGTGCATCGCACAGAGGACAAAATTATCATACAAATACAATAATTATCGTACATCTGACAACGCTGAGAAGGTGAAGATTTTCTGGTGGTCTCAGTCCTGTTCCCCTCTGTGTTCTGCCACTTCCTACCTCTTCAGTACATATTGTTTTTAAAAACATGTTTAAATTCATTAAATGTTCCACATGTTTTCAGTTTAACCCCTTCTATGATTCCATTGTGTAAAATAAATCAAAATATCACCTCTAATGAATCATGAATCAATTGTGTATACGCCCAAACAGATTAATATGAATAAACAAACAGCTGTTTGATTAACACTTCCTGGAGTTCACACACGAAAAACATGATTTCAATTTTAGATGCATTCATGAAAACTGTTCATTTGAAAGAAATCAAACTACTAAACACATCTGAGCAATAGTGTTATTATGACTTGTTAATTTGAGTTGGGAAAACCACATTTATTTTTGGCTTGTATTTAAGTGTGTACTTATTCCTACTGTTTTTGGAACATGTGATATTGAAGTTTTAGTAGTTTGAGTATTTGTTTATTGAGACTGGAATATAGGTTTTGTATGGGCCTCTTTTTTTTTTTTTATCTTCATTGCAGTCAGCCGTAAGGCTCATTTGCTTTGTCTGAGTTTGTTTTTGTTTGTTTGTTTATTTTGCTTGGTTTGGTTTATATGTTTGAAATACAGATTAATTACTATAATTTACAAACCAACAGATAAGTTACTTATTATCATTAAAACCAGAAATCACAATCCAAAAACTGGAGACCAACTTTGATTGTTTCTGTTTCAGCTTTATTATAGACAATTGATTACTGGTTGATATAGATATAGAGTATAATAACAATCACGTAAAAATGATGTCATGAAAGATAACTCAAACTCCTTCAAATTGAAAAAAAACCTCCTCAACTCCTTGGCGCCAATAGATGAAGCAAGATTAAGGGTGAACTTTAATTTCATTTCTTCTTCAACTACGTTTTTAAAAGAGACAAACAAATTTACCTTGTACCTTGTATTGTCACCAATATGTAAGAACAATGCCAATGATTGTCACAGTTGTGCTTTTCTTCATAGTTTACAGAGGACATCATTAACGTGTTGATGGCGCACATCCTGGCGCAGACAAACCACAGGAGGAGAATGCCAGACAGCATCTTGCCCGTGTCTGGAACTGGTTAATATTAAGTGGCCCGATGGCAGAGTTCCTGCTGTGGCCCTGCCTTTATCACCGTACATTCAGAGTTCCGGAACTTTCATCTGAAATGAAGCAGTTGAAAGTTCGGAACTCAGAATATATGATATCATCTAACTTTGTTGTGAGTGTGATGTCACGGAGAAAACATTCGGCCACAGTCTCAGAGGTTCTAGCTGACCTAAATATCACAAGATATCGCACACTTCTCCACGAAGCCTCGTAACAAATGTTCGATTGTTATTTAAAGTGGATTTTGATGACATCATGTCATAGCTTAAACTCACTGAACTCATTTGAGGCGAAAAACTTGACTTACGAAAGGCGTGTGTTTTCAATTCCAGTTTAAGTGTGTTTATGTAAATAGGTGGAGGCCAATTAGTGGGCATCCAGCTGAATAAATGTTTGTCATCACAAATTCATTGACTTCATCAGCTAACCTGCCATCATTTTCAATCACTGTGGACTACACCAAACACCTTTGGCTGTAAAGAGATCATGTGAGAAGTGATGCAAAAGCACAGATGTAGGAGCCAGGAAATGAATGAAAATGAGGCGTGTAAACTAAACTAAGTGCTTATTGTATTTGTGGTTAAATTATTATGCGTTCACGGAAATTTTGTAATAATTGATTGTGCATCGCACAGAGGACAAAATTATCATACAAATACAATAATTATCATTACATCTGACAACGCTGAGAAGGTGAAGATTTTCTGGTGGTCTCAGTCCTGTTCCCCTCTGTGTTCTGCCACTTCTTACCTCTTCAGTACATATTGTTTTTAAAAACATGTTTAAATTCATTAAATGTTCCACATGTTTTCAGTTTAACCCCTTCTATGATTCCATTGTGTAAAATAAATCAAAATATCACCTCTAATGAATCATGAATAAATTGTGTATCGCCCAAACAGATTAATATGAATAAACAAACAGCTGTTTGATTAACACTTCCTGGAGTTCACACACGAAAAAACATGATTTCAATTTTAGATGCATTCATGAAAACTGTTCATTTGAAAGAAATCAAACTACTAAACACATCTGAGCAATAGTGTTATTATGACTTGTTAATTTGAGTTGGGAAAACCACATTTATTTTTGGCTTGTATTTAAGTGTGTACTTATTCCTACTGTTTTTGGAACATGTGATATTGAAGTTTTAGTAGTTTGAGTATTTGTTTATTGAGACTGGAATATAGGTTTTGTATGGGCCTCTTTTTTTTTTTTTATCTTCATTGCAGTCAGCCGTAAGGCTCATTTGCTTTGTCTGAGTTTGTTTTTGTTTGTTTGTTTATTTTGCTTGGTTTGGTTTATATGTTTGAAATACAGATTAATTACTATAATTTACAAACCAACAGATAAGTTACTTATTATCATTAAAACCAGAAATCACAATCCAAAAACTGGAGACCAACTTTGATTGTTTCTGTTTCAGCTTTATTATAGACAATTGATTACTGGTTGATATAGATATAGAGTATAATAACAATCACGTAAAAATGATGTCATGAAAGATAACTCAAACTCCTTCAAATTGAAAAAAAACCTCCTCAACTCCTTGGCGTAATAGATGAAGCAAGATTAAGGGTGAACTTTAATTTCATTTCTTCTTCAACTACGTTTTTAAAAGAGACAAACAAATTTACCTTGTACCTTGTATTGTCACCAATATGTAAGAACAATGCCAATGATTGTCACAGTTGTGCTTTTCTTCATAGTTTACAGAGGACATCATTAGCGTGTTGATGACGCACATACTGGTGCAGACAAACCACAGGAGGAGAATGCCAGACAGCATCTTGCCCGTGTCTGGAACTGGTTAATATTCGTGGCCGATGGCAGAGTTCCTGCTGTGGCCCTGCCTTTATCACCGTACATTCCGAGTTCGGAACTTTCATCTGAAATGAAGCAGTTGAAAGTTCCGGAACTCGAAATATATGATGATATCATCTAACTTTGTTGTGAGTGTGATGTCACGGAGAAAACATTGACCACAGTCTCAGAGGTTCTAGCTGACCTAAATATCACAAGATATCGCACACTTCTCCACGAAGCCTCGTAACAAATGTTCGATTGTTATTTAAAGTGGATTTTGATGACATCATGTCATAGCTTAAACTCACTGAACTCATTTGAGGCGAAAAACTTGACTTCTGAAAGGCGTGTGTTTTCAATTCCAGTTTAAGTGTGTTTATGTAAATAGGTGGAGGCCAATTAGTGGGCATCCAGCTGAATAAATGTTGTCATCACAAATTCATTGACTTCATCAGCTAACCTGCCATCATTTTCAATCACTGTGGACTACACCAAACACCTTTGGCTGTAAAGAGATCATGTAAGTGATGCAAAAGCACAGATGTAGGAGCCAGGAAATGAGTGAAAATGAGGCGTGTAAACTAAACTAAGTGCTTATTGTATTTGTGGTTAAATTGTTATGCGTTACGGAAATTTTGTAATAATTGATTGTGCATCGCACAGAGGACAAAATTATCATACAAATACAATAATTATCATTACATCTGACAACGCTGAGAAGGTGAAGATTTTCTGGTGGTCTCAGTCCTGTTCCCCTCTGTGTTCTGCCACTTCCTACCTCTTCAGTACATATTGTTTTTAAAAACATGTTTAAATTCATTAAATGTTCCACATGTTTTCAGTTTAACCCCTTCTATGATTCCATTGTGTAAAATAAATCAAAATATCACCTCTAATGAATCATGAATCAATTGTGTATACGCCCAAACAGATTAATATGAATAAACAAACAGCTGTTTGATTAACACTTCCTGGAGTTCACACACGAAAAACATGATTTCAATTTTAGATGCATTCATGAAAACTGTTCATTTGAAAGAAATCAAACTACTAAACACATCTGAGCAATAGTGTTATTATGACTTGTTAATTTGAGTTGGGAAAACCACATTTATTTTTGGCTTGTATTTAAGTGTGTACTTATTCCTACTGTTTTTGGAACATGTGATATTGAAGTTTTAGTAGTTTGAGTATTTGTTTATTGAGACTGGAATATAGGTTTTGTATGGGCCTCTTTTTTTTTTTTTATCTTCATTGCAGTCAGCCGTAAGGCTCATTTGCTTTGTCTGAGTTTGTTTTTGTTTGTTTGTTTATTTTGCTTGGTTTGGTTTATATGTTTGAAATACAGATTAATTACTATAATTTACAAACCAACAGATAAGTTACTTATTATTATTAAAAACAGAAATTACAATATAATAAACTGGAGACCAACTTTGATTGTTTCTGTTTCAGCTTTATTATAGACAATTGATTACTGGTTGATATAGATATAGAGTATAATAACAATCACGTAAAAATGATGTCATGAAAGATAACTCAAACTCCTTCAAATTGAAAAAAAAACCTCCTCAACTCCTTGACGCCAATAGATGAAGCAAGATTAAGGGTGAACTTTAATTTCATTTCTTCTTCAACTACGTTTTTAAAAGAGACAAACAAATTTACCTTGTACCTTGTATTGTCACCAATATGTAAGAACAATGCCAATGATTGTCACAGTTGTGCTTTTCTTCATAGTTTACAGAGGACATCATTAACGTGTTGATGGCGCACATCCGCAGCGCAGACAAACCACAGGAGGAGAATGCCAGACAGCATCTTGCCCGTGTCTGGAACTGGTTAATATTAAGTGGCCGATGGCAGAGTTCCTGCTGTGGCCCTGCCTTTATCACCGTACATTCCGAGTTCCGGAACTTTCATCTGAAATGAAGCAGTTGAAAGTTCGGAACTCGAAATATAGTGATATCATCTAACTTTGTTGTGAGTGTGATGTCACGGAGAAAACATTCGGCCACAGTCTCAGAGGTTCTAGCTGACCTAAATATCACAAGATATCGCACACTTCTCCACGAAGCCTCGTAACAAATGTTCGATTGTTATTTAAAGTGGATTTTTGATGACATCATGTCATAGCTTAAACTCACTGAACTCATTTGAGGCGAAAAACTTGACTTCTGAAAGGCGTGTGTTTTCAATTCCAGTTTAAGTGTGTTTATGTAAATAGGTGGAGGCCAATTAGTGGGCATCCAGCTGAATAAATGTTGTCATCACAAATTCATTGACTTCATCAGCTAACCTGCCATCATTTTCAATCACTGTGGACTACACCAAACACCTTTGGCTGTAAAGAGATCATGTGAAGTGATGCAAAAGCACAGATGTAGGAGCCAGGAAATGAGTGAAAATGAGGCGTGTAAACTAAACTAAGTGCTTATTGTATTTGTGGTTAAATTATTTATGCGTTCACGGAAATTTTGTAATAATTGATTGTGCATCGCACAGAGGACAAAATTATCATACAAATACAATAATTATCATTACATCTGACAACGCTGAGAAGGTGAAGATTTTCTGGTGGTCTCAGTCCTGTTCCCCTCTGTGTTCTGCCACTTCCTACCTCTTCAGTACATATTGTTTTTAAAAACATGTTTAAATTCATTAAATGTTCCACATGTTTTCAGTTTAACCCCTTCTATGATTCCATTGTGTAAAATAAATCAAAATATCACCTCTAATGAATCATGAATCAATTGTGTATCGCCCAAACAGATTAATATGAATAAACAAACAGCTGTTTGATTAACACTTCCTGGAGTTCACACACGAAAAACATGATTTCAATTTTAGATGCATTCATGAAAACTGTTCATTTGAAAGAAATCAAACTACTAAACACATCTGAGCAATAGTGTTATTATGACTTGTTAATTTGAGTTGGGAAAACCACATTTATTTTTGGCTTGTATTTAAGTGTGTACTTATTCCTACTGTTTTTGGAACATGTGATATTGAAGTTTTAGTAGTTTGAGTATTTGTTTATTGAGACTGGAATATAGGTTTTGTATGGGCCTCTTTTTTTTTTTGTTTTATCTTCATTGCAGTCAGCCGTAAGGCTCATTTGCTTTTGTCTGAGTTTGTTTTTTTTTTTTTTGTTTATTTTTCTTGGTTTGGTTTATATGTTTGAAATACAGATTAATTACTATAATTTACAAACCAACAGATAAGTTACTTATTATCATTAAAACCAGAAATCACAATCCAAAAACTGGAGACCAACTTTGATTGTTTCTGTTTCAGCTTTATTATAGACAATTGATTACTGGTTGATATAGATATAGAGTATAATAACAATCACGTAAAAATGATGTCATGAAAGATAACTCAAACTCCTTCAAATTGAAAAAAAAACCTCCTCAACTCCTTGGCGTAATAGATGAAGCAAGATTAAGGGTGAACTTTAATTTCATTTCTTCTTCAACTACGTTTTTAAAAGAGACAAACAAATTTACCTTGTA
Source organism: Plectropomus leopardus (assembly GCF_026936395.1). Taxonomy (NCBI): domain Eukaryota; kingdom Metazoa; phylum Chordata; class Actinopteri; order Perciformes; family Serranidae; genus Plectropomus; species Plectropomus leopardus. Next base: position 64,834 of record NW_028274701.1, read on the forward strand.
CCTTGTATTGTCACCAATATGTAAGAACAATGCCAATGATTGTCACAGTTGTGCTTTTCTTCATAGTTTACAGAGGACATCATTAACGTGTTGATGGCGCACATCCTGGCGCAGACAAACCACAGGAGGAGAATGCCAGACAGCATCTTGCCCGTGTCTGGAACTGGTTAATATTCGTGGCCGATGGCAGAGTTCCTGCTGTGGCCCTGCCTTTATCACCGTACATTCCGAGTTCCGGAACTTTCATCTGAAATGAAGCAGTTGAAAGTTCCGGAACTCAGAATATATTGATGTCATCTAACTTTGTTGTGAGTGTGATGTCACGGAGAAAACATTGACCACAGTCTCAGAGGTTCTAGCTGACCTAAATATCACAAGATATCGCACACTTCTCCACGAAGCCTCGTAACAAATGTTCGATTGTTATTTAAAGTGGATTTTGATGACATCATGTCATAGCTTAAACTCACTGAACTCATTTGAGGCGAAAAACTTGACTTCTGAAAGGCGTGTGTTTTCAATTCCAGTTTAAGTGTGTTTATGTAAATAGGTGGAGGCCAATTAGTGGGCATCCAGCTGAATAAATGTTGTCATCACAAATTCATTGACTTCATCAGCTAACCTGCCATCATTTTCAATCACTGTGGACTACACCAAACACCTTTGGCTGTAAAGAGATCATGTGAGAAGTGATGCAAAAGCACAGATGTAGGAGCCAGGAAATGAGTGAAAATGAGGCGTGTAAACTAAACTAAGTGCTTATTGTATTTGTGGTTAAATTGTTATGCGTTACGGAAATTTTGTAATAATTGATTGTGCATTGCACAGAGGACAAAATTATCATACAAATACAATAATTATCATACATCTGACAACGCTGAGAAGGTGAAGATTTTCTGGTGGTCTCAGTCCTGTTCCCCTCTGTGTTCTGCCACTTCCTACCTCTTCAGTACATATTGTTTTTAAAAACATGTTTAAATTCATTAAATGTTCCACATGTTTTCAGTTTAACCTCTTCTATGATTCCATTGTGTAAAATAAATCAAAATATCACCTCTAATGAATCATGAATCAATTGTGTATACGCCCAAACAGATTAATATGAATAAACAAACAGCTGTTTGATTAACACTTCCTGGAGTTCACACACGAAAAACATGATTTCAATTTTAGATGCATTCATGAAAACTGTTCATTTGAAAGAAATCAAACTACTAAACACATCTGAGCAATAGTGTTATTATGACTTGTTAATTTGAGTTGGGAAAACCACATTTATTTTTGGCTTGTATTTAAGTGTGTACTTATTCCTACTGTTTTTGGAACATGTGATATTGAAGTTTTAGTAGTTTGAGTATTTGTTTATTGAGACTGGAATATAGGTTTTGTATGGGCCTCTTTTTTTTTTTATCTTCTTTGCAGTCAGCCGTAAGGCTCATTTGCTTTTGTCTGAGTTTGTTTTTTGTTTGTTTGTTTATTTTGCTTGGTTTGGTTTATATGTTTGAAATACAGATTAATTACTATAATTTACAAACCAACAGATAAGTTACTTATTATCATTAAAACCAGAAATCACAATCCAAAAAACTGGAGACCAACTTTGATTGTTTCTGTTTCAGCTTTATTATAGACAATTGATTACTGGTTGATATAGATATAGAGTATAATAACAATCACGTAAAAATGATGTCATGAAAGATAACTCAAACTCCTTCAAATTGAAAAAAAAACCTCCTCAACTCCTTGACGCCAATAGATGAAGCAAGATTAAGGGTGAACTTTAATTTCATTTCTTCTTCAACTACGTTTTTAAAAGAGACAAACAAATTTACCTTGTACCTTGTATTGTCACCAATATGTAAGAACAATGCCAATGATTGTCACAGTTGTGCTTTTCTTCATAGTTTACAGAGGACATCATTAACGTGTTGATGGCGCACATCCTGGCGCAGACAAACCACAGGAGGAGAATGCCAGACAGCATCTTGCCCGTGTCTGGAACTGGTTAATATTAAGTGGCCGATGGCAGAGTTCCTGCTGTGGCCCTGCCTTTATCACCGTACATTCAGAGTTCCGGAACTTTCATCTGAAATGAAGCAGTTGAAAGTTCGGAACTCAAAATATCAATGATATCATCTAACTTTGTTGTGAGTGTGATGTCACGGAGAAAACATTGACCACAGTCTCAGAGGTTCTAGCTGACCTAAATATCACAAGATATCGCACACTTCTCCACGAAGCCTCGTAACAAATTTTCGATTGTTATTTAAAGTGGATTTTTGATGACATCATGTCATAGCTTAAACTCACTGAACTCATTTGAGGCGAAAAACTTGACTTCTGAAAGGCGTGTGTTTTCAATTCCAGTTTAAGTGTGTTTATGTAAATAGGTGGAGGCCAATTAGTGGGCATCCAGCTGAATAAATGTTGTCATCACAAATTCATTGACTTCATCAGCTAACCTGCCATCATTTTCAATCACTGTGGACTACACCAAACACCTTTGGCTGTAAAGAGATCATGTGAAGTGATGCAAAAGCACAGATGTAGGAGCCAGGAAATGAGTGAAAATGAGGCGTGTAAACTAAACTAAGTGCTTATTGTATTTGTGGTTAAATTATTTATGCGTTCACGGAAATTTTGTAATAATTGATTGTGCATCGCACAGAGGACAAAATTATCATACAAATACAATAATTATCGTACATCTGACAACGCTGAGAAGGTGAAGATTTTCTGGTGGTCTCAGTCCTGTTCCCCTCTGTGTTCTGCCACTTCTTACCTCTTCAGTACATATTGTTTTTAAAAACATGTTTAAATTCATTAAATGTTCCACATGTTTTCAGTTTAACCCCTTCTATGATTCCATTGTGTAAAATAAATCAAAATATCACCTCTAATGAATCATGAATCAATTGTGTATACGCCCAAACAGATTAATATGAATAAACAAACAGCTGTTTGATTAACACTTCCTGGAGTTCACACGAAAAAACATGATTTCAATTTTAGATGCATTCATGAAAACTGTTCATTTGAAAGAAATCAAACTACTAAACACATCTGAGCAATAGTGTTATTATGACTTGTTAATTTGAGTTGGGAAAACCACATTTATTTTTGGCTTGTATTTAAGTGTGTACTTATTCCTACTGTTTTTGGAACATGTGATATTGAAGTTTTAGTAGTTTGAGTATTTGTTTATTGAGACTGGAATATAGGTTTTGTATGGGCCTCTTTTTTTTTTTTATCTTCATTGCAGTCAGCCGTAAAGGCTCATTTGCTTTGTCTGAGTTTGTTTTTGTTTGTTTGTTTATTTTGCTTGGTTTGGTTTATATGTTTGAAATACAGATTAATTACTATAATTTACAAACCAACAGATAAGTTACTTATTATCATTAAAACCAGAATTCACATTCCTATAATCTGTAGACCAATTTTGATTGTTTCTGTTTCAGCTTTATTATAGACAATTGATTACTGGTTGATATAGATATAGAGTATAATAACAATCACGTAAAAATGATGTCATGAAAGATAACTCAATCTCCTTCAAATTGAAAAAAAAACCTCCTCAACTCCTTGACGGCCAATAGATGAAGCAAGATTAAGGGTGAACTTTAATTTCATTTCTTCTTCAACTACGTTTTTAAAAGAGACAAACAAATTTACCTTGTACCTTGTATTGTCACCAATATGTAAGAACAATGCCAATGATTGTCACAGTTGTGCTTTTCTTCATAGTTTACAGAGGACATCATTAACGTGTTGATGGCGCACATCACAGCGCAGACAAACCACAGGAGGAGAATGCCAGACAGCATCTTGCCCGTGTCTGGAACTGGTTAATATTAAGTGGCCGATGGCAGAGTTCCTGCTGTGGCCCTGCCTTTATCACCGTACATTCCGAGTTCCGGAACTTTCATCTGAAATGAAGCAGTTGAAAGTTCCGGAACTCGAATATATGGTGATATCATCTAACTTTGTTGTGAGTGTGATGTCACGGAGAAAACATTGACCACAGTCTCAGAGGTTCTAGCTGACCTAAATATCACAAGATATCGCACACTTCTCCACGAAGCCTCGTAACAAATGTTCGATTGTTATTTAAAGTGGATTTTTGATGACATCATGTCATAGCTTAAACTCACTGAACTCATTTGAGGCGAAAAACTTGACTTCTGAAAGGCGTGTGTTTTCAATTCCAGTTTAAGTGTGTTTATGTAAATAGGTGGAGGCCAATTAGTGGGCATCCAGCTGAATAAATGTTGTCATCACAAATTCATTGACTTCATCAGCTAACCTGCCATCATTTTCAATCACTGTGGACTACACCAAACACCTTTGGCTGTAAAGAGATCATGTGAAGTGATGCAAAAGCACAGATGTAGGAGCCAGGAAATGAGTGAAAATGAGGCGTGTAAACTAAACTAAGTGCTTATTGTATTTGTGGTTAAATTATTATGCGTTCACGGAAATTTTGTAATAATTGATTGTGCATCGCACAGAGGACAAAATTATCATACAAATACAATAATTATCGTACATCTGACAACGCTGAGAAGGTGAAGATTTTCTGGTGGTCTCAGTCCTGTTCCCCTCTGTGTTCTGCCACTTCCTACCTCTTCAGTACATATTGTTTTTAAAAACATGTTTAAATTCATTAAATGTTCCACATGTTTTCAGTTTAACCCCTTCTATGATTCCATTGTGTAAAATAAATCAAAATATCACCTCTAATGAATCATGAATCAATTGTGTATACGACCAAACAGATTAATATGAATAAACAAACAGCTGTTTGATTAACACTTCCTGGAGTTCACACACGAAAAACATGATTTCAATTTTAGATGCATTCATGAAAACTGTTCATTTGAAAGAAATCAAACTACTAAACACATCTGAGCAATAGTGTTATTATGACTTGTTAATTTGAGTTGGGAAAACCACATTTATTTTTGGCTTGTATTTAAGTGTGTACTTATTCCTACTGTTTTTGGAACATGTGATATTGAAGTTTTAGTAGTTTGAGTATTTGTTTATTGAGACTGGAATATAGGTTTTGTATGGGCCTCTTTTTTTTTTTTATCTTCATTGCAGTCAGCCGTAAGGCTCATTTGCTTTGTCTGAGTTTGTTTTTTGTTTGTTTGTTTATTTTGCTTGGTTTGGTTTATATGTTTGAAATACAGATTAATTACTATAATTTACAAACCAACAGATAAGTTACTTATTATCATTAAAACCAGAAATCACAATCCAATAACTGGAGACCAACTTTGATTGTTTCTGTTTCAGCTTTATTATAGACAATTGATTACTGGTTGATATAGATATAGAGTATAATAACAATCACGTAAAAATGATGTCATGAAAGATAACTCAAACTCCTTCAAATTGAAAAAAAACCTCCTCAACTCCTTCGGCGTAATAGATGAAGCAAGATTAAGGGTGAACTTTAATTTCATTTCTTCTTCAACTACTTTTTTAAAAGAGACAAACAAATTTACCTTGTACCTTGTATTGTCACCAATATGTAAGAACAATGCCAATGATTGTCACAGTTGTGCTTTTCTTCATAGTTTACAGAGGACATCATTAACGTGTTGATGGCGCACATCCTGGCGCAGACAAACCACAGGAGGAGAATGCCAGACAGCATCTTGCCCGTGTCTGGAACTGGTTAATATTAAGTGGCCGATGGCAGAGTTCCTGCTGTGGCCCTGCCTTTATCACCGTACATTCAGAGTTCCGGAACTTTCATCTGAAATGAAGCAGTTGAAAGTTCGGAACTCGAAATATCAGTGATATCATCTAACTTTGTTGTGAGTGTGATGTCACGGAGAAAACATTCGGCCACAGTCTCAGAGGTTCTAGCTGACCTAAATATCACAAGATATCGCACACTTCTCCACGAAGCCTCGTAACAAATGTTCGATTGTTATTTAAAGTGGATTTTTGATGACATCATGTCATAGCTTAAACTCACTGAACTCATTTGAGGCGAAAAACTTGACTTCTGAAAGGCGTGTGTTTTCAATTCCAGTTTAAGTGTGTTTATGTAAATAGGTGGAGGCCAATTAGTGGGCATCCAGCTGAATAAATATTTGTCATCACAAATTCATTGACTTCATCAGCTAACCTGCCATCATTTTCAATCACTGTGGACTACACCAAACACCTTTGGCTGTAAAGAGATCATGTGAAGTGATGCAAAAGCACAGATGTAGGAGCCAGGAAATGAGTGAAAATGAGGCGTGTAAACTAAACTAAGTGCTTATTGTATTTGTGGTTAAATTATTTTTATGCGTTACGGAAATTTTGTAATAATTGATTGTGCATCGCTGAGAGGACAAAATTATCATACAAATACAATAATTATCGTACATCTGACAACGCTGAGAAGGTGAAAGATTTTCTGGTGGTCTCAGTCCTGTTCCCCTCTGTGTTCTGCCACTTCCTACCTCTTCAGTACATATTGTTTTAAAAACATGTTTAAATTCATTAAATGTTCCACATGTTTTCAGTTTAACCCCTTCTATGATTCCATTGTGTAAAATAAATCAAAATATCACCTCTAATGAATCATGAATCAATTGTGTATACGCCCAAACAGATTAATATGAATAAACAAACAGCTGTTTGATTAACACTTCCTGGAGTTCACACACGAAAAACATGATTTCAATTTTAGATGCATTCATGAAAACTGTTCATTTGAAAGAAATCAAACTACTAAACACATCTGAGCAATAGTGTTATTATGACTTGTTAATTTGAGTTGGGAAAACCACATTTATTTTTGGCTTGTATTTAAGTGTGTACTTATTCCTACTGTTTTTGGAACATGTGATATTGAAGTTTTAGTAGTTTGAGTATTTGTTTATTGAGACTGGAATATAGGTTTTGTATGGGCCTCTTTTTTTTTTTATCTTCATTGCAGTCAGCCGTAAGGCTCATTTGCTTTGTCTGAGTTTGTTTTTGTTTGTTTGTTTATTTTGCTTGGTTTGGTTTATATGTTTGAAATACAGATTAATTACTATAATTTACAAACCAACAGATAAGTTACTTATTATCATTAAAACCAGAAATCACAATCCAAAAACTGGAGACCAACTTTGATTGTTTCTGTTTTAGCTTTATTATAGACAATTGATTACTGGTTGATATAGATATAGAGTATAATAACAATCACGTAAAAATGATGTCATGAAAGATAACTCAAACTCCTTCAAATTGAAAAAAAACCTCCTCAACTCCTTGGCCAATAGATGAAGCAAGATTAAGGGTGAACTTTAATTTCATTTCTTCTTCAACTACGTTTTAAAAGAGACAAACAAATTTACCTTGTACCTTGTATTGTCACCAATATGTAAGAACAATGCCAATGATTGTCACAGTTGTGCTTTTCTTCATAGTTTACAGAGGACATCATTAACGTGTTGATGGCGCACATCCGCAGCGCAGACAAACCACAGGAGGAGAATGCCAGACAGCATCTTGCCCGTGTCTGGAACTGGTTAATATTAAGTGGCCGATGGCAGAGTTCCTGCTGTGGCCCTGCCTTTATCACCGTACATTCCGAGTTCCGGAACTTTCATCTGAAATGAAGCAGTTGAAAGTTCCGGAACTCAGAATATATAGTGATATCATCTAACTTTGTTGTGAGTGTGATGTCACGGAGAAAACATTCCCACAGTCTCAGAGGTTCTAGCTGACCTAAATATCACAAGATATCGCACACTTCTCCACGAAGCCTCGTAACAAATGTTCGATTGTTATTTAAAGTGGATTTTTGATGACATCATGTCATAGCTTAAACTCACTGAACTCATTTGAGGCGAAAAACTTGACTTCTGAAAGGCGTGTGTTTTCAATTCCAGTTTAAGTGTGTTTATGTAAATAGGTGGAGGCCAATTAGTGGGCATCCAGCTGAATAAATGTTGTCATCACAAATTCATTGACTTCATCAGCTAACCTGCCATCATTTTCAATCACTGTGGACTACACCAAACACCTTTGGCTGTAAAGAGATCATGTGAAGTGATGCAAAAGCACAGATGTAGGAGCCAGGAAATGAGTGAAAATGAGGCGTGTAAACTAAACTAAGTGCTTATTGTATTTGTGGTTAAATTGTTATGCGTTACGGAAATTTTGTAATAATTGATTGTGCATCGCACAGAGGACAAAATTATCATACAAATACAATAATTATCGTACATCTGACAACGCTGAGAAGGTGAAGATTTTCTGGTGGTCTCAGTCCTGTTCCCCTCTGTGTTCTGCCACTTCCTACCTCTTCAGTACATATTGTTTTTAAAAACATGTTTAAATTCATTAAATGTTCCACATGTTTTCAGTTTAACCCTTCTATGATTCCATTGTGTAAAATAAATCAAAATATCACCTCTAATGAATCATGAATCAATTGTGTATACGCCCAAACAGATTAATATGAATAAACAAACAGCTGTTTGATTAACACTTCCTGGAGTTCACACACGAAAAAACATGATTTCAATTTTAGATGCATTCATGAAAACTGTTCATTTGAAAGAAATCAAACTACTAAACACATCTGAGCAATAGTGTTATTATGACTTGTTAATTTGAGTTGGGAAAACCACATTTATTTTTGGCTTGTATTTAAGTGTGTACTTATTCCTACTGTTTTTGGAACATGTGATATTGAAGTTTTAGTAGTTTGAGTATTTGTTTATTGAGACTGGAATATAGGTTTTGTATGGGCCTCTTTTTTTTTTTTTTATCTTCATTGCAGTCAGCCGTAAGGCTCATTTGCTTTGTCTGAGTTTGTTTTTGTTTGTTTGTTTATTTTGCTTGGTTTGGTTTATATGTTTGAAATACAGATTAATTACTATAATTTACAAACCAACAGATAAGTTACTTATTATCATTAAAACCAGAAATCACAATCCAAAAACTGGAGACCAACTTTGATTGTTTCTGTTTCAGCTTTATTATAGACAATTGATTACTGGTTGATATAGATATAGAGTATAATAACAATCACGTAAAAATGATGTCATGAAAGATAACTCAAACTCCTTCAAATTGAAAAAAAACCTCCTCAACTCCTTGACGCCAATAGATGAAGCAAGATTAAGGGTGAACTTTAATTTCATTTCTTCTTCAACTACGTTTTAAAAGAGACAAACAAATTTACCTTGTACCTTGTATTGTCACCAATATGTAAGAACAATGCCAATGATTGTCACAGTTGTGCTTTTCTTCATAGTTTACAGAGGACATCATTAACATGTTGATGACGCACATCACGGCGCAGACAAACCACAGGAGGAGAATGCCAGACAGCATCTTGCCCGTGTCTGGAACTGGTTAATATTAAGTGGCCGATGGCAGAGTTCCTGCTGTGGCCCTGCCTTTATCACCGTACATTCCGAGTTCGGAACTTTCATCTGAAATGAAGCAGTTGAAAGTTCCGGAACTCAATATATAGTGATATCATCTAACTTTGTTGTGAGTGTGATGTCACGGAGAAAACATTCGGCCACAGTCTCAGAGGTTCTAGCTGACCTAAATATCACAAGATATCGCACACTTCTCCACGAAGCCTCGTAACAAATGTTCGATTGTTATTTAAAGTGGATTTTGATGACATCATGTCATAGCTTAAACTCACTGAACTCATTTGAGGCGAAAAACTTGACTTCTGAAAGCGTGTGTTTTCAATTCCAGTTTAAGTGTGTTTATGTAAATAGGTGGAGGCCAATTAGTGGGCATCCAGCTGAATAAATATTTGTCATCACAAATTCATTGACTTCATCAGCTAACCTGCCATCATTTTCAATCACTGTGGACTACACCAAACACCTTTGGCTGTAAAGAGATCATGTGAAGTGATGCAAAAGCACAGATGTAGGAGCCAGGAAATGAGTGAAAATGAGGCGTGTAAACTAAACTAAGTGCTTATTGTATTTGTGGTTAAATTTTTATGCGTTACGGAAATTTTGTAATAATTGATTGTGCATCGCACAGAGGACAAAATTATCATACAAATACAATAATTATCATTACATCTGACAACGCTGAGAAGGTGAAGATTTTCTGGTGGTCTCAGTCCTGTTCCCCTCTGTGTTCTGCCACTTCCTACCTCTTCAGTACATATTGTTTTTAAAAACATGTTTAAATTCATTAAATGTTCCACATGTTTTCAGTTTAACCCCTTCTATGATTCCATTGTGTAAAATAAATCAAAATATCACCTCTAATGAATCATGAATCAATTGTGTATACGCCCAAACAGATTAATATGAATAAACAAACAGCTGTTTGATTAACACTTCCTGGAGTTCACACACGAAAAACATGATTTCAATTTTAGATGCATTCATGAAAACTGTTCATTTGAAAGAAATCAAACTACTAAACACATCTGAGCAATAGTGTTATTATGACTTGTTAATTTGAGTTGGGAAAACCACATTTATTTTTGGCTTGTATTTAAGTGTGTACTTATTCCTACTGTTTTTGGAACATGTGATATTGAAGTTTTAGTAGTTTGAGTATTTGTTTATTGAGACTGGAATATAGGTTTTGTATGGGCCTCTTTTTTTTTTTTATCTTCATTGCAGTCAGCCGTAAGGCTCATTTGCTTTGTCTGAGTTTGTTTTTTGTTTGTTTGTTTATTTTGCTTGGTTTGGTTTATATGTTTGAAATACAGATTAATTACTATAATTTACAAACCAACAGATAAGTTACTTATTATCATTAAAACCAGAAATCACAATCCAAAAAACTGGAGACCAACTTTGATTGTTTCTGTTTCAGCTTTATTATAGACAATTGATTACTGGTTGATATAGATATAGAGTATAATAACAATCACGTAAAAATGATGTCATGAAAGATAACTCAAACTCCTTCAAATTGAAAAAAAACCTCCTCAACTCCTTGACGCCAATAGATGAAGCAAGATTAAGGGTGAACTTTAATTTCATTTCTTCTTCAACTACGTTTTAAAGAGACAAACAAATTTACCTTGTACCTTGTATTGTCACCAATATGTAAGAACAATGCCAATGATTGTCACAGTTGTGCTTTTCTTCATAGTTTACAGAGGACATCATTAACGTGTTGATGGCGCACATCCTGGCGCAGACAAACCACAGGAGGAGAATGCCAGACAGCATCTTGCCCGTGTCTGGAACTGGTTAATATTCGTGGCCGATGGCAGAGTTCCTGCTGTGGCCCTGCCTTTATCACCGTACATTCAGAGTTCCGGAACTTTCATCTGAAATGAAGCAGTTGAAAGTTCCGGAACTCGAATATATAGTGATATCATCTAACTTTGTTGTGAGTGTGATGTCACGGAGAAAACATTGACCACAGTCTCAGAGGTTCTAGCTGACCTAAATATCACAAGATATCGCACACTTCTCCACGAAGCCTCGTAACAAATGTTCGATTGTTATTTAAAGTGGATTTTGATGACATCATGTCATAGCTTAAACTCACTGAACTCATTTGAGGCGAAAAACTTGACTTCTGAAAGGCGTGTGTTTTCAATTCCAGTTTAAGTGTGTTTATGTAAATAGGTGGAGGCCAATTAGTGGGCATCCAGCTGAATAAATGTTTGTCATCACAAATTCATTGACTTCATCAGCTAACCTGCCATCATTTTCAATCACTGTGGACTACACCAAACACCTTTGGCTGTAAAGAGATCATGTGAAGTGATGCAAAAGCACAGATGTAGGAGCCAGGAAATGAGTGAAAATGAGGCGATGTAAACTAAACTAAGTGCTTATTGTATTTGTGGTTAAATTATTGTACGTTACGGAAATTTTGTAATAATTGATTGTGCATCGCACAGAGGACAAAATTATCATACAAATACAATAATTATCGTACATCTGACAACGCTGAGAAGGTGAAGATTTTCTGGTGGTCTCAGTCCTGTTCCCCTCTGTGTTCTGCCACTTCCTACCTCTTCAGTACATATTGTTTTTAAAAACATGTTTAAATTCATTAAATGTTCCACATGTTTTCAGTTTAACCCCTTCTATGATTCCATTGTGTAAAATAAATCAAAATATCACCTCTAATGAATCATGAATCAATTGTGTATACGCCCAAACAGATTAATATGAATAAACAAACAGCTGTTTGATTAACACTTCCTGGAGTTCACACACGAAAAACATGATTTCAATTTTAGATGCATTCATGAAAACTGTTCATTTGAAAGAAATCAAACTACTAAACACATCTGAGCAATAGTGTTATTATGACTTGTTAATTTGAGTTGGGAAAACCACATTTATTTTTGGCTTGTATTTAAGTGTGTACTTATTCCTACTGTTTTTGGAACATGTGATATTGAAGTTTTAGTAGTTTGAGTATTTGTTTATTGAGACTGGAATATAGGTTTTGTATGGGCCTCTTTTTTTTTTTATTTTCATTGCAGTCAGCCGTAAGGCTCATTTGCTTTGTCTGAGTTTGTTTTTGTTTGTTTGTTTATTTTGCTTGGTTTGGTTTATATGTTTGAAATACAGATTAATTACTATAATTTACAAACCAACAGATAAGTTACTTATTATCATTAAAACCAGAAATCACAATCCAAAAACTGGAGACCAACTTTGATTGTTTCTGTTTCAGCTTTATTATAGACAATTGATTACTGGTTGATATAGATATAGAGTATAATAACAATCACGTAAAAATGATGTCATGAAAGATAACTCAAACTCCTTCAAATTGAAAAAAAAACCTCCTCAACTCCTTGGCGCCAATAGATGAAGCAAGATTAAGGGTGAACTTTAATTTCATTTCTTCTTCAACTACGTTTTTAAAAGAGACAAACAAATTTACCTTGTACCTTGTATTGTCACCAATATGTAAGAACAATGCCAATGATTGTCACAGTTGTGCTTTTCTTCATAGTTTACAGAGGACATCATTAACGTGTTGATGGCGCACATCCTGGCGCAGACAAACCACAGGAGGAGAATGCCAGACAGCATCTTGCCCGTGTCTGGAACTGGTTAATATTCGTGGCCGATGGCAGAGTTCCTGCTGTGGCCCTGCCTTTATCACCGTACATTCAGAGTTCGGAACTTTCATCTGAAATGAAGCAGTTGAAAGTTCGGAACTCAGAATATATAGTGATATCATCTAACTTTGTTGTGAGTGTGATGTCACGGAGAAAACATTGACCACAGTCTCAGAGGTTCTAGCTGACCTAAATATCACAAGATATCGCACACTTCTCCACGAAGCCTCGTAACAAATGTTCGATTGTTATTTAAAGTGGATTTTGATGACATCATGTCATAGCTTAAACTCACTGAACTCATTTGAGGCGAAAAACTTGACTTCTGAAAGGCGTGTGTTTTCAATTCCAGTTTAAGTGTGTTTATGTAAATAGGTGGAGGCCAATTAGTGGGCATCCAGCTGAATAAATATTTGTCATCACAAATTCATTGACTTCATCAGCTAACCTGCCATCATTTTCAATCACTGTGGACTACACCAAACACCTTTGGCTGTAAAGAGATCATGTGAGAAGTGATGCAAAAGCACAGATGTAGGAGCCAGGAAATGAGTGAAAATGAGGCGTGTAAACTAAACTAAGTGCTTATTGTATTTGTGGTTAAATTTTTTATGCGTTCACGGAAATTTTGTAATAATTGATTGTGCATCGCACAGAGGACAAAATTATCATACAAATACAATAATTATCATTACATCTGACAACGCTGAGAAGGTGAAAGATTTTCTGGTGGTCTCAGTCCTGTTCCCCTCTGTGTTCTGCCACTTCCTACCTCTTCAGTACATATTGTTTTTAAAAACATGTTTAAATTCATTAAATGTTCCACATGTTTTCAGTTTAACCCCTTCTATGATTCCATTGTGTAAAATAAATCAAAATATCACCTCTAATGAATCATGAATCAATTGTGTATACGCCCAAACAGATTAATATGAATAAACAAACAGCTGTTTGATTAACACTTCCTGGAGTTCACACGAAAAACATGATTTCAATTTTAGATGCATTCATGAAAACTGTTCATTTGAAAGAAATCAAACTACTAAACACATCTGAGCAATAGTGTTATTATGACTTGTTAATTTGAGTTGGGAAAACCACATTTATTTTTGGCTTGTATTTAAGTGTGTACTTATTCCTACTGTTTTTGGAACATGTGATATTGAAGTTTTAGTAGTTTGAGTATTTGTTTATTGAGACTGGAATATAGGTTTTGTATGGGCCTCTTTTTTTTTTTTTTATCTTCATTGCAGTCAGTCGTAAGGCTCATTTTCTTTTTTCTGATTTTGTTTTTTGTTTGTTTGTTTATTTTGCTTGGTTTGGTTTATATGTTTGAAATACAGATTAATTACTATAATTTACAAACCAACAGATAAGTTACTTATTATCATTAAAACCAGAAATCACAATCCAAAAACTGGAGACCAACTTTGATTGTTTCTGTTTCAGCTTTATTATAGACAATTGATTACTGGTTGATATAGATATAGAGTATAATAACAATCACGTAAAAATGATGTCATGAAAGATAACTCAAACTCCTTCAAATTGAAAAAAAACCTCCTCAACTCCTTGGCGTAATAGATGAAGCAAGATTAAGGGTGAACTTTAATTTCATTTCTTCTTCAACTACGTTTTTAAAAGAGACAAACAAATTTACCTTGTACCTTGTATTGTCACCAATATGTAAGAACAATGCCAATGATTGTCACAGTTGTGCTTTTCTTCATAGTTTACAGAGGACATCATTAGCGTGTTGATGGCGCACATCCTGGCGCAGACAAACCACAGGAGGAGAATGCCAGACAGCATCTTGCCCGTGTCTGGAACTGGTTAATATTCGTGGCCGATGGCAGAGTTCCTGCTGTGGCCCTGCCTTTATCACCGTACATTCCGAGTTCCGGAACTTTCATCTGAAATGAAGCAGTTGAAAGTTCGGAACTCAATATATAATGATATCATCTAACTTTGTTGTGAGTGTGATGTCACGGAGAAAACATTCGACCACAGTCTCAGAGGTTCTAGCTGACCTAAATATCACAAGATATCGCACACTTCTCCACGAAGCCTCGTAACAAATGTTCGATTGTTATTTAAAGTGGATTTTTGATGACATCATGTCATAGCTTAAACTCACTGAACTCATTTGAGGCGAAAAACTTGACTTCTGAAAGGCGTGTGTTTTCAATTCCAGTTTAAGTGTGTTTATGTAAATAGGTGGAGGCCAATTAGTGGGCATCCAGCTGAATAAATGTTGTCATCACAAATTCATTGACTTCATCAGCTAACCTGCCATCATTTTCAATCACTGTGGACTACACCAAACACCTTTGGCTGTAAAGAGATCATGTGAGAAGTGATGCAAAAGCACAGATGTAGGAGCCAGGAAATGAGTGAAAATGAGGCGTGTAAACTAAACTAAGTGCTTATTGTATTTGTGGTTAAATTATTTTTATGCGTTCACGGAAATTTTGTAATAATTGATTGTGCATCGCACAGAGGACAAAATTATCATACAAATACAATAATTATCGTACATCTGACAACGCTGAGAAGGTGAAGATTTTCTGGTGGTCTCAGTCCTGTTCCCCTCTGTGTTCTGCCACTTCCTACCTCTTCAGTACATATTGTTTTTAAAAACATGTTTAAATTCATTAAATGTTCCACATGTTTTCAGTTTAACCCCTTCTATGATTCCATTGTGTAAAATAAATCAAAATATCACCTCTAATGAATCATGAATCAATTGTGTATACGCCCAAACAGATTAATATGAATAAACAAACAGCTGTTTGATTAACACTTCCTGGAGTTCACACACGAAAAACATGATTTCAATTTTAGATGCATTCATGAAAACTGTTCATTTGAAAGAAATCAAACTACTAAACACATCTGAGCAATAGTGTTATTATGACTTGTTAATTTGAGTTGGGAAAACCACATTTATTTTTGGCTTGTATTTAAGTGTGTACTTATTCCTACTGTTTTTGGAACATGTGATATTGAAGTTTTAGTAGTTTGAGTATTTGTTTATTGAGACTGGAATATAGGTTTTGTATGGGCCTCTTTTTTTTTTTTATCTTCATTGCAGTCAGCCGTAAGGCTCATTTACTTTGTCTGAGTTTGTTTTTGTTTGTTTGTTTATTTTGTTTGGTTTTGTTTATATGTTTTAAATACAGATTAATTACTATAATTTACAAACCAACAGATAAGTTACTTATTATCATTAAAACCAGAAATCACAATCCAAAAACTGGAGACCAACTTTGATTGTTTCTGTTTCAGCTTTATTATAGACAATTGATTACTGGTTGATATAGATATAGAGTATAATAACAATCACGTAAAAATGATGTCATGAAAGATAACTCAAACTCCTTCAAATTGAAAAAAAAACCTCCTCAACTCCTTGACGCCAATAGATGAAGCAAGATTAAGGGTGAACTTTAATTTCATTTCTTCTTCAACTACGTTTTTAAAGAGACAAACAAATTTACCTTGTACCTTGTATTGTCACCAATATGTAAGAACAATGCCAATGATTGTCACAGTTGTGCTTTTCTTCATAGTTTACAGAGGACATCATTAGCGTGTTGATGGCGCACATCCTGGCGCAGACAAACCACAGGAGGAGAATGCCAGACAGCATCTTGCCCGTGTCTGGAACTGGTTAATATTAAGTGGCCGATGGCAGAGTTCCTGCTGTGGCCCTGCCTTTATCACCGTACATTCAGAGTTCCGGAACTTTCATCTGAAATGAAGCAGTTGAAAGTTCCGGAACTCAGAATATATAGTGATATCATCTAACTTTGTTGTGAGTGTGATGTCACGGAGAAAACATTCGGCCACAGTCTCAGAGGTTCTAGCTGACCTAAATATCACAAGATATCGCACACTTCTCACGAAGCCTCGTAACAAATGTTCGATTGTTATTTAAAGTGGATTTTTGATGACATCATGTCATAGCTTAAACTCACTGAACTCATTTGAGGCGAAAAACTTGACTTCTGAAAGGCGTGTGTTTTCAATTCCAGTTTAAGTGTGTTTATGTAAATAGGTGGAGGCCAATTAGTGGGCATCCAGCTGAATAAATGTTGTCATCACAAATTCATTGACTTCATCAGCTAACCTGCCATCATTTTCAATCACTGTGGACTACACCAAACACCTTTGGCTGTAAAGAGATCATGTGAGAAGTGATGCAAAAGCACAGATGTAGGAGCCAGGAAATGAGTGAAAATGAGGCGTGTAAACTAAACTAAGTGCTTATTGTATTTGTGGTTAAATTATTTTATGCGTTCACGGAAATTTTGTAATAATTGATTGTGCATCGCACAGAGGACAAAATTATCATACAAATACAATAATTATCGTACATCTGACAACGCTGAGAAGGTGAAGATTTTCTGGTGGTCTCAGTCCTGTTCCCCTCTGTGTTCTGCCACTTCCTACCTCTTCAGTACATATTGTTTTTAAAAACATGTTTAAATTCATTAAATGTTCCACATGTTTTCAGTTTAACCCCTTCTATGATTCCATTGTGTAAAATAAATCAAAATATCACCTCTAATGAATCATGAATCAATTGTGTATACGCCCAAACAGATTAATATGAATAAACAAACAGCTGTTTGATTAACACTTCCTGGAGTTCACACGAAAAAACATGATTTCAATTTTAGATGCATTCATGAAAACTGTTCATTTGAAAGAAATCAAACTACTAAACACATCTGAGCAATAGTGTTATTATGACTTGTTAATTTGAGTTGGGAAAACCACATTTATTTTTGGCTTGTATTTAAGTGTGTACTTATTCCTACTGTTTTTGGAACATGTGATATTGAAGTTTTAGTAGTTTGAGTATTTGTTTATTGAGACTGGAATATAGGTTTTGTATGGGCCTCTTTTTTTTTTTTTTATCTTCATTGCAGTCAGCCGTAAGGCTCATTTACTTTGTCTGAGTTTGTTTTTGTTTGTTTGTTTATTTTGCTTGGTTTGGTTTATATGTTTGAAATACAGATTAATTACTATAATTTACAAACCAACAGATAAGTTACTTATTATCATTAAAACCAGAAATCACAATCCAAAAACTGGAGACCAACTTTGATTGTTTCTGTTTCAGCTTTATTATAGACAATTGATTACTGGTTGATATAGATATAGAGTATAATAACAATCACGTAAAAATGATGTCATGAAAGATAACTCAAACTCCTTCAAATTGAAAAAAAACCTCCTCAACTCCTTGACGCCAATAGATGAAGCAAGATTAAGGGTGAACTTTAATTTCATTTCTTCTTCAACTACGTTTTTAAAAGAGACAAACAAATTTACCTTGTACCTTGTATTGTCACCAATATGTAAGAACAATGCCAATGATTGTCACAGTTGTGCTTTTCTTCATAGTTTACAGAGGACATCATTAACGTGTTGATGGCGCACATCAGCGCAGACAAACCACAGGAGGAGAATGCCAGACAGCATCTTGCCCGTGTCTGGAACTGGTTAATATTAAGTGGCCGATGGCAGAGTTCCTGCTGTGGCCCTGCCTTTATCACCGTACATTCCGAGTTCCGGAACTTTCATCTGAAATGAAGCAGTTGAAAGTTCGGAACTCAGAATATATAGTGATATCATCTAACTTTGTTGTGAGTGTGATGTCACGGAGAAAACATTCGGCCACAGTCTCAGAGGTTCTAGCTGACCTAAATATCACAAGATATAGCACACTTCTCACGAAGCCTCGTAACAAATGTTCGATTGTTATTTAAAGTGGATTTTTGATGACATCATGTCATAGCTTAAACTCACTGAACTCACTTGAGGCGAAAAACTTGACTTCTGAAAGGCGTGTGTTTTCAATTCCAGTTTAAGTGTGTTTATGTAAATAGGTGGAGGCCAATTAGTGGGCATCCAGCTGAATAAATGTTGTCATCACAAATTCATTGACTTCATCAGCTAACCTGCCATCATTTTCAATCACTGTGGACTACACCAAACACCTTTGGCTGTAAAGAGATCATGTGAAGTGATGCAAAAGCACAGATGTAGGAGCCAGGAAATGAGTGAAAATGAGGCGTGTAAACTAAACTAAGTGCTTATTGTATTTGTGGTTAAATTATTTATGCGTTCTGGAAATTTTGTAATAATTGATTGTGCATCGCACA
Source organism: Plectropomus leopardus (assembly GCF_026936395.1). NCBI lineage: Eukaryota > Metazoa > Chordata > Actinopteri > Perciformes > Serranidae > Plectropomus > Plectropomus leopardus. Next base: position 84,046 of record NW_028274701.1, read on the forward strand.
GAGGACAAAATTATCATACAAATACAATAATTATCGTACATCTGACAACGCTGAGAAGGTGAAGATTTTCTGGTGGTCTCAGTCCTGTTCCCCTCTGTGTTCTGCCACTTCCTACCTCTTCTGTACATATGTTTTTTAAAAACATGTTTAAATTCATTAAATGTTCCACATGTTTTCAGTTTAACCCCTTCTATGATTCCATTGTGTAAAATAAATCAAAATATCACCTCTAATGAATCATGAATCAATTGTGTATACGCCCAAACAGATTAATATGAATAAACAAACAGCTGTTTGATTAACACTTCCTGGAGTTCACACACGAAAAACATGATTTCAATTTTAGATGCATTCATGAAAACTGTTCATTTGAAAGAAATCAAACTACTAAACACATCTGAGCAATAGTGTTATTATGACTTGTTAATTTGAGTTGGGAAAACCACATTTATTTTTGGCTTGTATTTAAGTGTGTACTTATTCCTACTGTTTTTGGAACATGTGATATTGAAGTTTTAGTAGTCTGAGTATTTGTTTATTGAGACTGGAATATAGGTTTTGTATGGGCATCTTTTTTTTTTTTTTATCTTCATTGCAGTCAGCCGTAAGGCTCATTTACTTTGTCTGAGTTTGTTTTTGTTTGTTTGTTTATTTTGCTTGGTTTGGTTTATATGTTTGAAATACAGATTAATTACTATAATTTACAAACCAACAGATAAGTTACTTATTATCATTAAAACCAGAAATCACAATCCAAAAACTGGAGATCAACTTTGATTGTTTCTGTTTCATCTTTATTATAGACAATTGATTACTGGTTGATATAGATATATAGTATAATAACAATCACGTATAAATGATGTCATGAAAGATATCTCAAACTCCTTCAAATTGAAAAAAAACCTCCTCAACTCCTTGGCGTAATAGATGAAGCAAGATTAAGGGTGAACTTTAATTTCATTTCTTCTTCAATTACGTTTTTAAAAGAGACAAACAAATTTACCTTGTACCTTGTATTGTCACCAATATGTAAGAACAATGCCAATGATTGTCACAGTTGTGCTTTTCTTCATAGTTTACAGAGGACATCATTAACGTGTTGATGGCGCACATCACGGCGCAGACAAACCACAGGAGGAGAATGCCAGACAGCATCTTGCCCGTGTCTGGAACTGGTTAATATTAAGTGGCCGATGGCAGAGTTCCTGCTGTGGCCCTGCCTTTATCACGGTACATTCCGAGTTCCGGAACTTTCATCTGAAATGAAGCAGTTGAAAGTTCCGGAACTCGAATATATAATGATATCATCTAACTTTGTTGTGAGTGTGATGTCACGGAGAAAACATTCGGCCACAGTCTCAGAGGTTCTAGCTGACCTAAATATCACAAGATATCGCACACTTCTCCACGAAGCCTCGTAACAAATGTTAGATTGTTATTTAAAGTGGATTTTGATGACATCATGTCATAGCTTAAACTCACTGAACTCATTTGAGGCGAAAAACTTGACTTCTGAAAGCGTGTGTTTTCAATTCCAGTTTAAGTGTGTTTATGTAAATAGGTGGAGGCCAATTAGTGGGCATCCAGCTGAATAAATATTTGTCATCACAAATTCATTGACTTCATCAGCTAACCTGCCATCATTTTCAATCACTGTGGACTACACCAAACACCTTTGGCTGTAAAGAGATCATGTGAAGTGATGCAAAAGCACAGATGTAGGAGCCAGGAAATGAGTGAAAATGAGGCGTGTAAACTAAACTAAGTGCTTATTGTATTTGTGGTTAAATTATTTATGCGTTACGGAAATTTTGTAATAATTGATTGTGCATCGCACAGAGGACAAAATTATCATACAAATACAATAATTATCGTACATCTGACAACGCTGAGAAGGTGAAGATTTTCTGGTGGTCTCAGTCCTGTTCCCCTCTGTGTTCTGCCACTTCCTACCTCTTCAGTACATATTGTTTTTAAAAACATGTTTAAATTCATTAAATGTTCCACATGTTTTCAGTTTAACCCCTTCTATGATTCCATTGTGTAAAATAAATCAAAATATCACGTCTAATGAATCATGAATCAATTGTGTATCGCCCAAACAGATTAATATGAATAAACAAACAGCTGTTTGATTAACACTTCCTGGAGTTCACACACGAAAAACATGATTTCAATTTTAGATGCATTCATGAAAACTGTTCATTTGAAAGAAATCAAACTACTAAACACATCTGAGCAATAGTGTTATTATGACTTGTTAATTTGAGTTGGGAAAACCACATTTATTTTTGGCTTGTATTTAAGTGTGTACTTATTCCTACTGTTTTTGGAACATGTGATATTGAAGTTTTAGTAGTTTGAGTATTTGTTTATTGAGACTGGAATATAGGTTTTGTATGGGCCTCTTTTTTTTTTTTTTTATCTTCATTGCAGTCAGCCGTAAGGCTCATTTGCTTTGTCTGAGTTTGTTTTTGTTTGTTTTTTTATTTTGCTTGGTTTGGTTTATATGTTTGAAATACAGATTAATTACTATAATTTACAAACCAACAGATAAGTTACTTATTATCATTAAAACCAGAAATCACAATCCAAAAACTGGATACCAATTTTGATTGTTTCTGTTTCAGCTTTATTATAGACAATTGATTACTGGTTGATATAGATATAGAGTATAATAACAATCACGTAAAAATGATGTCATGAAAGATAACTCAAACTCCTTCAAATTGAAAAAAAACCTCCTCAACTCCTTGGCGTAATAGATGAAGCAAGATTAAGGGTGAACTTTAATTTCATTTCTTCTTCAACTACGTTTTTAAAAGAGACAAACAAATTTACCTTGTACCTTGTATTGTCACCAATATGTAAGAACAATGCCAATGATTGTCACAGTTGTGCTTTTCTTCATAGTTTACAGAGGACATCATTAACGTGTTGATGGCGCACATCCGCAGCGCAGACAAACCACAGGAGGAGAATGCCAGACAGCATCTTGCCCGTGTCTGGAACTGGTTAATATTCGTGGCCGATGGCAGAGTTCCTGCTGTGGCCCTGCCTTTATCACCGTACATTCCGAGTTCCGGAACTTTCATCTGAAATGAAGCAGTTGAAAGTTCCGGAACTCGGAATGTATGGTGATATCATCTAACTTTGTTGTGAGTGTGATGTCACGGAGAAAACATTCGACCACAGTCTCAGAGGTTCTAGCTGACCTAAATATCACAAGATATAGCACACTTCTCACGAAGCCTCGTAACAAATGTTCGATTGTTATTTAAAGTGGATTTTTGATGACATCATGTCATAGCTTAAACTCACTGAACTCATTTGAGGCGAAAAACTTGACTTCTGAAGGCGTGTGTTTTCAATTCCAGTTTAAGTGTGTTTATGTAAATAGGTGGAGGCCAATTAGTGGGCATCCAGCTGAATAAATGTTGTCATCACAAATTCATTGACTTCATCAGCTAACCTGCCATCATTTTCAATCACTGTGGACTACACCAAACACCTTTGGCTGTAAAGAGATCATGTGAGAAGTGATGCAAAAGCACAGATGTAGGAGCCAGGAAATGAGTGAAAATGAGGCGTGTGAACTAAACTAAGTGCTTATTGTATTTGTGGTTAAATTATTTATGCGTTCACGGAAATTTTGTAATAATTGATTGTGCATCGCACAGAGGACAAAATTATCATACAAATACAATAATTATCGTACATCTGACAACGCTGAGAAGGTGAAGATTTTCTGGTGGTCTCAGTCCTGTTCCCCTCTGTGTTCTGCCACTTCCTACCTCTTCAGTACATATTGTTTTTAAAAACATGTTTAAATTCATTAAATGTTCCACATGTTTTCAGTTTAACCACTTCTATGATTCAATTGTGTAAAATAAATCAAAATATCACCTCTAATGAATCATGAATCAATTGTGTATACGCCCAAACAGATTAATATGAATAAACAAACAGCTGTTTGATTAACACTTCCTGGAGTTCACACACGAAAAAACATGATTTCAATTTTAGATGCATTCATGAAAACTGTTCATTTGAAAGAAATCAAACTACTAAACACATCTGAGCAATAGTGTTATTATGACTTGTTAATTTGAGTTGGGAAAACCACATTTATTTTTGGCTTGTATTTAAGTGTGTACTTATTCCTACTGTTTTTGGAACATGTGATATTGAAGTTTTAGTAGTTTGAGTATTTGTTTATTGAGACTGGAATATAGGTTTTGTATGGGCCTCTTTTTTTTTTTTATCTTCATTGCAGTCAGCCGTAAGGCTCATTTGCTTTGTCTGAGTTTGTTTTTGTTTGTTTGTTTATTTTGCTTGGTTTGGTTTATATGTTTGAAATACAGATTAATTACTATAATTTACAAACCAACAGATAAGTTACTTATTATCATTAAAACCAGAAATCACAATCAAATACTTGAGACCAACTTTGATTGTTTCTGTTTCAGCTTTATTATAGACAATTGATTACTGGTTGATATAGATATAGAGTATAATAACAATCACGTAAAAATGATGTCATGAAAGATAACTCAAACTCCTTCAAATTGAAAAAAACCTCCTCAACTCCTTGGCGTAATATATGAAGCAAGATTAAGGGTGAACTTTAATTTCATTTCTTCTTCAACTACGTTTTTAAAAGAGACAAACAAATTTACCTTGTACCTTGTATTGTCACCAATATGTAAGAACAATGCCAATGATTGTCACAGTTGTGCTTTTCTTCATAGTTTACAGAGGACATCATTAACGTGTTGATGGCGCACATCCTGCGCAGACAAACCACAGGAGGAGAATGCCAGACAGCATCTTGCCCGTGTCTGGAACTGGTTAATATTCGTGGCCGATGGCAGAGTTCCTGCTGTGGCCCTGCCTTTATCACCGTACATTCAGAGTTCCGGAACTTTCATCTGAAATGAAGCAGTTGAAAGTTCCGGAACTCAGAATATATAGTGATATCATCTAACTTTGTTGTGAGTGTGATGTCACGGAGAAAACATTCGACCACAGTCTCAGAGGTTCTAGCTGACCTAAATATCACAAGATATCGCACACTTCTCCACGAAGCCTCGTAACAAATGTTCGATTGTTATTTAAAGTGGATTTTTGATGACATCATGTCATAGCTTAAACTCACTGAACTCATTTGAGGCGAAAAACTTGACTTCTGAAAGGCGTGTGTTTTCAATTCCAGTTTAAGTGTGTTTATGTAAATAGGTGGAGGCCAATTAGTGGGCATCCAGCTGAATAAATGTTGTCATCACAAATTCATTGACTTCATCAGCTAACCTGCCATCATTTTCAATCACTGTGGACTACACCAAACACCTTTGGCTGTAAAGAGATCATGTGAAGTGATGCAAAAGCACAGATGTAGGAGCCAGGAAATGAGTGAAAATGAGGCGTGTAAACTAAACTAAGTGCTTATTGTATTTGTGGTTAAATTATTATGCGTTACGGAAATTTTGTAATAATTGATTGTGCATCGCACAGAGGACAAAATTATCATACAAATACAATAATTATCGTACATCTGACAACGCTGAGAAGGTGAAAGATTTTCTGGTGGTCTCAGTCCTGTTCCCCTCTGTGTTCTGCCACTTCCTACCTCTTCAGTACATATTGTTTTTAAAAACATGTTTAAATTCATTAAATGTTCCACATGTTTTCAGTTTAACCCCTTCTATGATTCCATTGTGTAAAATAAATCAAAATATCACCTCTAATGAATCATGAATCAATTGTGTATACGCCCAAACAGATTAATATGAATAAACAAACAGCTGTTTTATTAACACTTCCTGGAGTTCACACACGAAAAACATGATTTCAATTTTAGATGCATTCATGAAAACTGTTCATTTGAAAGAAATCAAACTACTAAACACATCTGAGCAATAGTGTTATTATGACTTGTTAATTTGAGTTGGGAAAAACACATTTATTTTTGGCTTGTATTTAAGTGTGTACTTATTCCTACTGTTTTTGGAACATGTGATATTGAAGTTTTAGTAGTTTGAGTATTTGTTTATTGAGACTGGAATATAGGTTTTGTATGGGCATCTTTTTTTTTTTTTATCTTCATTGCAGTCAGCCGTAAGGCTCATTTGCTTTGTCTGAGTTTGTTTTTGTTTGTTTGTTTATTTTGCTTGGTTTGGTTTATATGTTTGAAATACAGATTAATTACTATAATTTACAAACCAACAGATAAGTTACTTATTATCATTAAAACCAGAAATCACAATCCAATAACTGGAGTCCAACTTTGATTGTTTCTGTTTCAGCTTTATTATAGACAATTGATTACTGGTTGATATAGATATAGAGTATAATAACAATCACGTAAAAATGATGTCATGAAAGATAACTCAAACTCCTTCAAATTGAAAAAAAAACCTCCTCAACTCCTTGACGGCCAATAGATGAAGCAAGATTAAGGGTGAACTTTAATTTCATTTCTTCTTCAACTACGTTTTAAAAGAGACAAACAAATTTACCTTGTACCTTGTATTGTCACCAATATGTAAGAACAATGCCAATGATTGTCACAGTTGTGCTTTTCTTCATAGTTTACAGAGGACATCATTAACGTGTTGATGGCGCACATCCTGGCGCAGACAAACCACAGGAGGAGAATGCCAGACAGCATCTTGCCCGTGTCTGGAACTGGTTAATATTAAGTGGCCGATGGCAGAGTTCCTGCTGTGGCCCTGCCTTTATCACCGTACATTCAGAGTTCCGGAACTTTCATCTGAAATGAAGCAGTTGAAAGTTCCGGAACTCAGAATATATGGTGATATCATCTAACTTTGTTGTGAGTGTGATGTCACGGAGAAAACATTCGGCCACAGTCTCAGAGGTTCTAGCTGACCTAAATATCACAAGATATAGCACACTTCTCCACGAAGCCTCGTAACAAATGTTCGATTGTTATTTAAAGTGGATTTTTGATGACATCATGTCATAGCTTAAACTCACTGAACTCATTTGAGGCGAAAAACTTGACTTCTGAAAGGCGTGTGTTTTCAATTCCAGTTTAAGTGTGTTTATGTAAATAGGTGGAGGCCAATTAGTGGGCATCCAGCTGAATAAATGTTGTCATCACAAATTCATTGACTTCATCAGCTAACCTGCCATCATTTTCAATCACTGTGGACTACACCAAACACCTTTGGCTGTAAAGAGATCATGTGAGAAGTGATGCAAAAGCACAGATGTAGGAGCCAGGAAATGAGTGAAAATGAGGCGTGTAAACTAAACTAAGTGCTTATTGTATTTGTGGTTAAATTGTTATGCGTTCGGAAATTTTGTAATAATTGATTGTGCATCGCACAGAGGACAAAATTATCATACAAATACAATAATTATCATTACATCTGACAACGCTGAGAAGGTGAAGATTTTCTGGTGGTCTCAGTCCTGTTCCCCTCTGTGTTCTGCCACTTCTTACCTCTTCAGTACATATTGTTTTTAAAAACATGTTTAAATTCATTAAATGTTCCACATGTTTTCAGTTTAACCCTTCTATGATTCCATTGTGTAAAATAAATCAAAATATCACCTCTAATGAATCATGAATCAATTGTGTATACGCCCAAACAGATTAATATGAATAAACAAACAGCTGTTTGATTAACACTTCCTGGAGTTCACACACGAAAAACATGATTTCAATTTTAGATGCATTCATGAAAACTGTTCATTTGAAAGAAATCAAACTACTAAACACATCTGAGCAATAGTGTTATTATGACTTGTTAATTTGAGTTGGGAAAACCACATTTATTTTTGGCTTGTATTTAAGTGTGTACTTATTCCTACTGTTTTTGGAACATGTGATATTGAAGTTTTAGTAGTTTGAGTATTTGTTTATTGAGACTGGAATATAGGTTTTGTATGGGCCTCTTTTTTTTTTTTATCTTCATTGCAGTCAGCCGTAAGGCTCATTTGCTTTGTCTGAGTTTGTTTTTGTTTGTTTGTTTATTTTGCTTGGTTTGGTTTATATGTTTGAAATACAGATTAATTACTATAATTTACAAACCAACAGATAAGTTACTTATTATCATTAAAACCAGAAATCACAATCAAAAACTGGAGACCAACTTTGATTGTTTCTGTTTCAGCTTTATTATAGACAATTGATTACTGGTTGATATAGATATAGAGTATAATAACAATCACGTAAAAATGATGTCATGAAAGATAACTCAAACTCCTTCAAATTGAAAAAAAACCTCCTCAACTCCTTGACGCCAATAGATGAAGCAAGATTAAGGGTGAACTTTAATTTCATTTCTTCTTCAACTACGTTTTTAAAAGAGACAAACAAATTTACCTTGTACCTTGTATTGTCACCAATATGTAAGAACAATGCCAATGATTGTCACAGTTGTGCTTTTCTTCATAGTTTACAGAGGACATCATTAACGTGTTGATGGCGCACATCCTGGCGCAGACAAACCACAGGAGGAGAATGCCAGACAGCATCTTGCCCGTGTCTGGAACTGGTTAATATTAAGTGGCCGATGGCAGAGTTCCTGCTTTGGCCCTGCCTTTATCACCGTACATTCCGAGTTCCGGAAATTTCATCTGAAATGAAGCAGTTGAAAGTTCCGGAACTCGAATATATGGTGATATCATCTAACTTTGTTGTTGTGAGTGTGATGTCACGGAGAAAACATTCGGCCACAGTCTCAGAGGTTCTAGCTGACCTAAATATCACAAGATATCGCACACTTCTCCACGAAGCCTCGTAACAAATGTTCGATTGTTATTTAAAGTGGATTTTGATGACATCATGTCATAGCTTAAACTCACTGAACTCATTTGAGGCGAAAAACTTGACTTCTACGAAAGGCGTGTGTTTTCAATTCCAGTTTAAGTGTGTTTATGTAAATAGGTGGAGGCCAATTAGTGGGCATCCAGCTGAATAAATGTTTGTCATCACAAATTCATTGACTTCATCAGCTAACCTGCCATCATTTTCAATCACTGTGGACTACACCAAACACCTTTGGCTGTAAAGAGATCATGTGAGAAGTGATGCAAAAGCACAGATGTAGGAGCCAGGAAATGAGTGAAAATGAGGCGTGTAAACTAAACTAAGTGCTTATTGTATTTGTGGTTAAATTATTATGCGTTCACGGAAATTTTGTAATAATTGATTGTGCATCGCACAGAGGACAAAATTATCATACAAATACAATAATTATCGTACATCTGACAACGCTGAGAAGGTGAAGATTTTCTGGTGGTCTCAGTCCTGTTCCCCTCTGTGTTCTGCCACTTCCTACCTCTTCAGTACATATTGTTTTTAAAAACATGTTTAAATTCATTAAATGTTCCACATGTTTTCAGTTTAACCCCTTCTATGATTCCATTGTGTAAAATAAATCAAAATATCACCTCTAATGAATCATGAATCAATTGTGTATACGCCCAAACAGATTAATATGAATAAACAAACAGCTGTTTGATTAACACTTCCTGGAGTTCACACACGAAAAACATGATTTCAATTTTAGATGCATTCATGAAAACTGTTCATTTGAAAGAAATCAAACTACTAAACACATCTGAGCAATAGTGTTATTATGACTTGTTAATTTGAGTTGGGAAAACCACATTTATTTTTGGCTTGTATTTAAGTGTGTACTTATTCCTACTGTTTTTGGAACATGTGATATTGAAGTTTTAGTAGTTTGAGTATTTGTTTATTGAGACTGGAATATAGGTTTTGTATGGGCCTCTTTTTTTTTTTTTTTATTTTTATTGCAGTCAGCCGTAAAGGCTCATTTGCTTTGTCTGAGTTTGTTTTTGTTTGTTTGTTTATTTTGCTTGGTTTGGTTTATATGTTTGAAATACAGATTAATTACTATAATTTACAAACCAACAGATAAGTTACTTATTATCATTAAAACCAGAAATCACAATCCAAAAACTGGAGACCAACTTTGATTGTTTCTGTTTCAGCTTTATTATAGACAATTGATTACTGGTTGATATAGATATAGAGTATAATAACAATCACGTAAAAATGATGTCATGAAAGATAACTCAAACTCCTTCAAATTGAAAAAAAACCTCCTCAACTCCTTCGGCGTAATAGATGAAGCATGATTAAGGTTGAATTTTAATTTCATTTCTTCTTCAACTACGTTTTTAAAAGAGACAAACAAATTTACCTTGTACCTTGTATTGTCACCAATATGTAAGAACAATGCCAATGATTGTCACAGTTGTGCTTTTCTTCATAGTTTACAGAGGACATCATTAACGTGTTGATGGCGCACATCACGGCGCAGACAAACCACAGGAGGAGAATGCCAGACAGCATCTTGCCCGTGTCTGGAACTGGTTAATATTCGTGGCCGATGGCAGAGTTCCTGCTGTGGCCCTGCCTTTATCACCGTACATTCCGAGTTCCGGAACTTTCATCTGAAATGAAGCAGTTGAAAGTTCCGGAACTCAGAATATATAATGATATCATCTAACTTTGTTGTGAGTGTGATGTCACGGAGAAAACATTCGGCCACAGTCTCAGAGGTTCTAGCTGACCTAAATATCACAAGATATAGCACACTTCTCCACGAAGCCTCGTAACAAATGTTCGATTGTTATTTAAAGTGGATTTTTGATGACATCATGTCATAGCTTAAACTCACTGAACTCATTTGAGGCGAAAAACTTGACTTCACGAAAGCGTGTGTTTTCAATTCCAGTTTAAGTGTGTTTATGTAAATAGGTGGAGGCCAATTAGTGGGCATCCAGCTGAATAAATGTTGTCATCACAAATTCATTGACTTCATCAGCTAACCTGCCATCATTTTCAATCACTGTGGACTACACCAAACACCTTTGGCTGTAAAGAGATCATGTGAAGTGATGCAAAAGCACAGATGTAGGAGCCAGGAAATGAGTGAAAATGAGGCGTGTAAACTAAACTAAGTGCTTATTGTATTTGTGGTTAAATTGTTATGCGTTACGGAAATTTTGTAATAATTGATTGTGCATCGCACAGAGGACAAAATTATCATACAAATACAATAATTATCGTACATCTGACAACGCTGAGAAGGTGAAGATTTTCTGGTGGTCTCAGTCCTGTTCCCCTCTGTGTTCTGCCACTTCCTACCTCTTCAGTACATATTGTTTTTAAAAACATGTTAAAATTCATTAAATGTTCCACATGTTTTCAGTTTAACCCTTCTATGATTCCATTGTGTAAAATAAATCAAAATATCACCACTAATGAAACATGAAACAATTGTGTATACGCCCAAACAGATTAATATAAATAAACAAACAGCTGTTTGATTAACACATCATTGAGTTCACACACGAAAAACATGATTTCAATTTTAGATGCATTCATGAAAACTGTTCATTTGAAAGAAATCAAACTACTAAACACATCTGAGCAATAGTGTTATTATGACTTGTTAATTTGAGTTGGGAAAACCACATTTATTTTTGGCTTGTATTTAAGTGTGTACTTATTCCTACTGTTTTTGGAACATGTGATATTGAAGTTTTAGTAGTTTGAGTATTTGTTTATTGAGACTGGAATATAGGTTTTGTATGGGCCTCTTTTTTTTTTTTTATCTTCATTGCAGTCAGCCGTAAGGCTCATTTGCTTTGTCTGAGTTTGTTTTTGTTTGTTTGTTTATTTTGCTTGGTTTGGTTTATATGTTTGAAATACAGATTAATTACTATAATTTACAAACCAACAGATAAGTTACTTATTATCATTAAAACCAGAAATCACAATCCAAAAACTGGAGACCAACTTTGATTGTTTCTGTTTCAGCTTTATTATAGACAATTGATTACTGGTTGATATAGATATAGAGTATAATAACAATCACGTAAAAATGATGTCATGAAAGATAACTCAAACTCCTTCAAATTGAAAAAAAACCTCCTCAACTCCTTGACGCCAATAGATGAAGCAAGATTAAGGGTGAACTTTAATTTCATTTCTTCTTCAACTACGTTTTTAAAAGTGACAAACAAATTTACCTTGTACCTTGTATTGTCACCAATATGTAAGAACAATGCCAATGATTGTCACAGTTGTGCTTTTCTTCATAGTTTACAGAGGACATCATTAACGTGTTGATGGCGCACATCACGGCGCAGACAAACCACAGGAGGAGAATGCCAGACAGCATCTTGCCCGTGTCTGGAACTGGTTAATATTAAGTGGCCGATGGCAGAGTTCCTGCTGTGGCCCTGCCTTTATCACCGTACATTCAGAGTTCGGAACTTTCATCTGAAATGAAGCAGTTGAAAGTTCGGAACTCAGAATATATGGTGATATCATCTAACTTTGTTGTGAGTGTGATGTCACGGAGAAAACATTCGCCACAGTCTCAGAGGTTCTAGCTGACCTAAATATCACAAGATATCGCACACTTCTCACGAAGCCTCGTAACAAATGTTCGATTGTTATTTAAAGTGGATTTTTGATGACATCATGTCATAGCTTAAACTCACTGAACTCATTTGAGGCCGAAAAACTTGACTTCGAAAAGGCGTGTGTTTTCAATTCCAGTTTAAGTGTGTTTATGTAAATAGGTGGAGGCCAATTAGTGGGCATCCAGCTGAATAAATGTTGTCATCACAAATTCATTGACTTCATCAGCTAACCTGCCATCATTTTCAATCACTGTGGACTACACCAAACACCTTTGGCTGTAAAGAGATCATGTGAAGTGATGCAAAAGCACAGATGTAGGAGCCAGGAAATGAGTGAAAATGAGGCGTGTAAACTAAACTAAGTGCTTATTGTATTTGTGGTTAAATTATTATGCGTTCACGGAAATTTTGTAATAATTGATTGTGCATCGCACAGAGGACAAAATTATCATACAAATACAATAATTATCGTACATCTGACAACGCTGAGAAGGTGAAGATTTTCTGGTGGTCTCAGTCCTGTTCCCCTCTGTGTTCTGCCACTTCCTACCTCTTCAGTACATATTGTTTTTAAAAACATGTTTAAATTCATTAAATGTTCCACATGTTTTCAGTTTAACCCCTTCTATGATTCCATTGTGTAAAATAAATCAAAATATCACCTCTAATGAATCATGAATCAATTGTGTATACGCCCAAACAGATTAATATGAATAAACAAACAGCTGTTTGATTAACACTTCCTGGAGTTCACACACGAAAAACATGATTTCAATTTTAGATGCATTCATGAAAACTGTTCATTTGAAAGAAATCAAACTACTAAACACATCTGAGCAATAGTGTTATTATGACTTGTTAATTTGAGTTGGGAAAACCACATTTATTTTTGGCTTGTATTTAAGTGTGTACTTATTCCTACTGTTTTTGGAACATGTGATATTGAAGTTTTAGTAGTTTGAGTATTTGTTTATTGAGACTGGAATATAGGTTTTGTATGGGCCTCTTTTTTTTTTTATCTTCATTGCAGTCAGCCGTAAGGCTCATTTGCTTTGTCTGAGTTTGTTTTTGTTTGTTTGTTTATTTTGCTTGGTTTGGTTTATATGTTTGAAATACAGATTAATTACTATAATTTACAAACCAACAGATAAGTTACTTATTATCATTAAAACCAGAAATCACAATCAAAAAAACTGGAGACCAACTTTGATTGTTTTTGTTTCAGTTTTATTATAGACAATTGATTACTGGTTGATATAGATATAGAGTATAATAACAATCACGTAAAAATGATGTCATGAAAGATAACTCAAACTCCTTCAAATTGAAAAAAAACCTCCTCAACTCCTTGGCGCCAATAGATGAAGCAAGATTAAGGGTGAACTTTAATTTCATTTCTTCTTCAACTACGTTTTTAAAAGAGACAAACAAATTTACCTTGTACCTTGTATTGTCACCAATATGTAAGAACAATGCCAATGATTGTCACAGTTGTGCTTTTCTTCATAGTTTACAGAGGACATCATTAACGTGTTGATGGCGCACATCACGGCGCAGACAAACCACAGGAGGAGAATGCCAGACAGCATCTTGCCCGTGTCTGGAACTGGTTAATATTCGTGGCGATGGCAGAGTTCCTGCTGTGGCCCTGCCTTTATCACCGTACATTCCGAGTTCGGAACTTTCATCTGAAATGAAGCAGTTGAAAGTTCCGGAACTCGAATATATAATGATGTCATCTAACTTTGTTGTGAGTGTGATGTCACGGAGAAAACATTCGGCCACAGTCTCAGAGGTTCTAGCTGACCTAAATATCACAAGATATAGCACACTTCTCCACGAAGCCTCGTAACAAATGTTCGATTGTTATTTAAAGTGGATTTTTGATGACATCATGTCATAGCTTAAACTCACTGAACTCATTTGAGGCGAAAAACTTGACTTCTGAAAGGCGTGTGTTTTCAATTCCAGTTTAAGTGTGTTTATGTAAATAGGTGGAGGCCAATTAGTGGGCATCCAGCTGAATAAATGTTTGTCATCACAAATTCATTGACTTCATCAGCTAACCTGCCATCATTTTCAATCACTGTGGACTACACCAAACACCTTTGGCTGTAAAGAGATCATGTGAGAAGTGATGCAAAAGCACAGATGTAGGAGCCAGGAAATGAGTGAAAACGAGGCGATGTAAACTAAACTAAGTGCTTATTGTATTTGTGGTTAAATTATTATGCGTTCACGGAAATTTTGTAATAATTGATTGTGCATCGCACAGAGGACAAAATTATCATACAAATACAATAATTATCGTACATCTGACAACGCTGAGAAGGTGAAGATTTTCTGGTGGTCTCAGTCCTGTTCCCCTCTGTGTTCTGCCACTTCCTACCTCTTCAGTACATATTGTTTTTAAAACATGTTTAAATTCATTAAATGTTCCACATGTTTTCAGTTTAACCCCTTCTATGATTCCATTGTGTAAAATAAATCAAAATATCACCTCTAATGAATCATGAATCAATTGTGTATACGCCCAAACAGATTAATATGAATAAACAAACAGCTGTTTGATTAACACTTCCTGGAGTTCACACACGAAAAACATGATTTCAATTTTAGATGCATTCATGAAAACTGTTCATTTGAAAGAAATCAAACTACTAAACACATCTGAGCAATAGTGTTATTATGACTTGTTAATTTGAGTTGGGAAAACCACATTTATTTTTGGCTTGTATTTAAGTGTGTACTTATTCCTACTGTTTTTGGAACATGTGATATTGAAGTTTTAGTAGTTTGAGTATTTGTTTATTGAGACTGGAATATAGGTTTTGTATGGGCCTCTTTTTTTTTTTTTTATCTTCTTTGCAGTCTGCCGTAAGGCTCATTTGCTTTGTCTGGGTTTGTTTTTTGTTTGTTTGTTTATTTTGCTTGGTTTGGTTTATATGTTTGAAATACAGATTAATTACTATAATTTACAAACCAACAGATAAGTTACTTATTATCATTAAAACCAGAAATCACAATCCAAAAAACTGGAGACCAACTTTGATTGTTTCTGTTTCAGCTTTATTATAGACAATTGATTACTGGTTGATATAGATATAGACTATAATAACAATCACGTAAAAATGATGTCATGAAAGATAACTCAAACTCCTTCAAATTGAAAAAAAAAAACCTCCTCAACTCCTTCGGCGTAATAGATGAAGCAAGATTAAGGGTGAACTTTAATTTCATTTCTTCTTCAACTACGTTTTTAAAAGAGACAAACAAATTTACCTTGTACCTTGTATTGTCATCAATATGTAAGAACAATGCCAATGATTGTCACAGTTGTGCTTTTCTTCATAGTTTACAGAGGACATCATTAACGTGTTGATGACGCACATCACGGCGCAGACAAACCACAGGAGGAGAATGCCAGACAGCATCTTGCCCGTGTCTGGAACTGGTTAATATTCGTGGCCGATGGCAGAGTTCCTGCTGTGGCCCTGCCTTTATCACCGTACATTCAGAGTTCCGGAACTTTCATCTGAAATGAAGCAATTGAAAGTTCGGAACTCAGAATATATGGTGATAATCATCTAACTTTGTTGTGAGTGTGATGTCACGGAGAAAACATTCCGCCACAGTCTCAGAGGTTCTAGCTGACCTAAATATCACAAGATATCGCACACTTCTCCACGAAGCCTCGTAACAAATGTTAGATTGTTATTTAAAGTGGATTTTGATGACATCATGTCATAGCTTAAACTCACTGAACTCATTTGAGGCGAAAAACTTGACTTACGAAAGGCGTGTGTTTTCAATTCCAGTTTAAGTGTGTTTATGTAAATAGGTGGAGGCCAATTAGTGGGCATCCAGCTGAATAAATGTTTGTCATCACAAATTCATTGACTTCATCAGCTAACCTGCCATCATTTTCAATCACTGTGGACTACACCAAACACCTTTGGCTGTAAAGAGATCATGTGAGAAGTGATGCGAAAGCACAGATGTAGGAGCCAGGAAATGAGTGAAAATGAGACGTGTAAACTAAACTAAGTGCTTATTGTATTCGTGGTTAAATTGTTATGCGTTACGGAAATTTTGTAATAATTGATTGTGCATCGCACAGAGGACAAAATTATCATACAAATACAATAATTATCGTACATCTGACAACGCTGAGAAGGTGAAGATTTTCTGGTGGTCTCAGTCCTGTTCCCCTCTGTGTTCTGCCACTTCCTACCTCTTCAGTACATATTGTTTTTAAAAACATGTTTAAATTCATTAAATGTTCCACATGTTTTAAGTTTAACCCTTCTATGATTCCATTGTGTAAATTAAATCAAAATATCTCCTCTGATGAATCATGAATCAATTGTGTATACGCCCAAACAGATTAATATGAATAAACAAACAGCTGTTTGATTAACACTTCCTGGAGTTCACACACGAAAAAACATGATTTCAATTTTAGATGCATTCATGAAAACTGTTCATTTGAAAGAAATCAAACTACTAAACACATCTGAGCAATAGTGTTATTATGACTTGTTAATTTGAGTTGGGAAAACCACATTTATTTTTGGCTTGTATTTAAGTGTGTACTTATTCCTACTGTTTTTGGAACATGTGATATTGAAGTTTTAGTAGTTTGAGTATTTGTTTATTGAGACTGGAATATAGGTTTTGTATGGGCCTCTTTTTTTTTTGTTTTATCTTCATTGCAGTCAGCCGTAAGGCTCATTTGCTTTGTCTGAGTTTGTTTTTGTTTGTTTGTTTATTTTGCTTGGTTTGGTTTATATGTTTGAAATACAGATTAATTACTATAATTTACAAACCAACAGATAAGTTACTTATTATCATTAAAACCAGAAATCACAATCCAAAAACTGGAGACCAACTTTGATTGTTTCTGTTTCAGCTTTATTATAGACAATTGATTACTGGTTGATATAGATATAGAGTATAATAACAATCACGTAAAAATGATGTCATGAAAGATAACTCAAACTCCTTCAAATTGAAAAAAAACCTCCTCAACTCCTTGACGCCAATAGATGAAGCAAGATTAAGGGTGAACTTTAATTTCATTTCTTCTTAAACTACGTTTTTAAAAGAGACAAACAAATTTACCTTGTACCTTGTATTGTCACCAATATGTAAGAACAATGCCAATGATTGTCACAGTTGTGCTTTTCTTCATAGTTTACAGAGGACATCATTAACGTGTTGATGGCGCACATCACGGCGCAGACAAACCACAGGAGGAGAATGCCAGACAGCATCTTGCCCGTGTCTGGAACTGGTTAATATTAAGTGGCGATGGCAGAGTTCCTGCTGTGGCCCTGCCTTTATCACCGTACATTCAGAGTTCCGGAACTTTCATCTGAAATGAAGCAGTTGAAAGTTCCGGAACTCAGAATGTATGGTGATGTCATCTGGCTTTGTTGTGAGTGTGATGTCACGGAGAAAACATTCGGCCACAGTCTCAGAGGTTCTAGCTGACCTAAATATCACAAGATATCGCACACTTCTCACGAAGCCTCGTAACAAATGTTCGATTGTTATTTAAAGTGGATTTTTGATGACATCATGTCATAGCTTAAACTCACTGAACTCATTTGAGGCGAAAAACTTGACTTCTGAAAGGCGTGTGTTTTCAATTCCAGTTTAAGTGTGTTTATGTAAATAGGTGGAGGCCAATTAGTGGGCATCCAGCTGAATAAATGTTTGTCATCACAAATTCATTGACTTCATCAGCTAACCTGCCATCATTTTCAATCACTGTGGACTACACCAAACACCTTTGGCTGTAAAGAGATCATGTGAGAAGTGATGCGAAAGCACAGATGTAGGAGCCAGGAAATGAGTGAAAATGAGACGTGTAAACTAAACTAAGTGCTTATTGTATTTGTGGTTAAATTATTGTTATGCGTTCGGAAATTTTGTAATAATTGATTGTGCATCGCACAGAGGACAAAATTATCATACAAATACAATAATTATCGTACATCTGACAACGCTGAGAAGGTGAAGATTTTCTGGTGGTCTCAGTCCTGTTCCCCTCTGTGTTCTGCCACTTCCTACCTCTTCAGTACATTTTGTTTTTAAAAACATGTTTAAATTCATTAAATGTTCCACATGTTTTCAGCTTAACCCCTTCTATGATTCCATTGTGTAAAATAAATCAAAATATCACCTCTAATGAATCATGTATCAATTGTGTATACGCCCAAACAGATTAATATGAATAAACAAACAGCTGTTTGATTAAAACTTCCTGGAGTTCACACACGAAAAAACATGATTTAAATTTAAGATGCATTCATGAAAACTGTTCATTTGAAAGAAATCAAACTACTAAACACATCTGAGCAATAGTGTTATTATGACTTGTTAATTTGAGTTGGGAAAACCACATTTATTTTTGGCTTGTATTTAAGTGTGTACTTATTCCTACTGTTTTTGGAACATGTGATATTGAAGTTTTAGTAGTTTGAGTATTTGTTTATTGAGACTGGAATATAGGTTTTGTATGGGCCTCTTTTTTTTTTTTTTATCTTCATTGCAGTCAGCCGTAAGGCTCATTTGCTTTTGTCTGAGTTTGTTTTTTGTTTGTTTGTTTATTTTGCTTTGTTTGGTTTATATGTTTGAAATACAGATTAATTACTATAATTTACAAACCAACAGATAAGTTACTTATTATCATTAAAACCAGAAATCACAATCCAAAAAACTGGAGACCAACTTTGATTGTTTCTGTTTCAGCTTTATTATAGACAATTGATTACTGGTTGATATAGATATAGAGTATAATAAAAATCACGTAAAAATGATGTCATAAAAGATAACTCAAACTCCTTCAAATTGAAAAAAAATCCTCCTCAACTCCTTCGACGCCAAAAGATGAAGCAAGATTAAGGGTGAAGTTTAATTTCATTTCTTCTTCAACTACGTTTTTAAAAGAGACAAACAAATTTACCTTGTACCTTGTATTGTCACCAATATGTAAGAACAATGCCAATGATTGTTACGGTTGTGCTTTTCTTCACAGTTTACAGAGGACATCATTAACGTGTTGATGGCGCACATCACTGGCGCAGACAAACCACAGGAGGAGAATGCCAGACAGCATCTTGCCCGTGTCTGGAACTGGTTAATATTCGTGGCCGATGGCAGAGTTCCTGCTGTGGCCCTGCCTTTATCACCGTACATTCCGAGTTCCGGAACTTTCATCTGAAATGAAGCAGTTGAAAGTTCCGGAACTCAGAATGTATGGTGATGTCATCTAACTTTGTTGTGAGTGTGATGTCACGGAGAAAACATTCGGCCACAGTCTCAGAGGTTCTAGCTGACCTAAATATCACAAGATATCGCACACTTCTCACGAAGCCTCGTAACAAATGTTCGATTGTTATTTAAAGTGGATTTTTGATGACATCATGTCATAGCTTAAACTCACTGAACTCATTTGAGGCGAAAAACTTGACTTCTGAAAGGCGTGTGTTTTCAATTCCAGTTTAAGTGTGTTTATGTAAATAGGTGGAGGCCAATTAGTGGGCATCCAGCTGAATAAATGTTTGTCATCACAAATTCATTGACTTCATCAGCTAACCTGCCATCATTTTCAATCACTGTGGACTACACCAAACACCTTTGGCTGTAAGGAGATCATGTGAGAAGTGATGCAAAAGCACAGATGTAGGAGCCAGGAAATGAGTGAAAATGAGACGTGTAAACTAAACTAAGTGCTTATTGTATTTGTGGTTAAATTATTGTACGTTACGGAAATTTTGTAATAATTGATTGTGCATCGCACAGAGGACAAAATTATCATACAAATACAATAATTATCGTACATCTGACAACGCTGAGAAGGTGAAGATTTTCTGGTGGTCTCAGTCCTGTTCCCCTCTGTGTTCTGCCACTTCCTACCTCTTCAGTACATTTTGTTTTTAAAAACATGTTTAAATTCATTAAATGTTCCACATGTTTTCAGCTTAACCCCTTCTATGATTCCATTGTGTAAAATAAATCAAAATATCACCTCTAATGAATCATGTATCAATTGTGTATACGCCCAAACAGATTAATATGAATAAACAAACAGCTGTTTGATTAAAACTTCCTGGAGTTCACACAAGAAAAACATGATTTAAGTTGAAGATGCATTCATGAAAACTGTTCATTTGAAAGAAATCAAACTACTAAACACATCTGAGCAATAGTGTTATTATGACTTGTTAATTTGAGTTGGGAAAACCACATTTATTTTTGGCTTGTATTTAAGTGTGTACTTATTCCTACTGTTTTTGGAACATGTGATATTGAAGTTTTAGTAGTTTGAGTATTTGTTTATTGAGACTGGAATATAGGTTTTGTATGGGCCTCTTTTTTTTTTTATCTTCATTGCAGTTAGCCGTAATGCTCATTGGCTTTTGTCTGAGTTTGTTTTGTGTTTGTTTGTTTATTTTGCTTTGTTTGGTTTATATGTTTGAAATACAGATTAATTACTATAATTTACAAACCAACAGGTAAGTTACTTATTATCATTAAAACCAGAAATCACAATCCAAAAAACTGGAGACCAACTTTGATTGTTTCTGTTTCAGCTTTATTATAGACAATTGATTACTGGTTGATATAGATATAGAGTATAATAAAAATCACATAAAAATGATGTCATAAAAGATAACTCAAACTCCTTCAAATTGAAAAAAACCTCCTCAACTCCTTGACGCCAAAAGATGAAGCAAGATTAAGGGTGAAGTTTAATTTCATTTCTTCTTCAACTACGTTTTAAAAGAGACAAACAAATTTACCTTGTACCTTGTATTGTCACCAATATGTAAGAACAATGCCAATGATTGTTACGGTTGTGCTTTTCTTCATGGTTTACAGAGGACGTCATTAACGTGTTGATGACGCACATCACTGGGCAGACAAACCTCAGGAGTGGAATGCCAGACAGCATCTTGCCCGTGTCTGGAACTGGTTAATATTCGTGGCCGATGGCAGAGTTCCTGCTGTGGCCCTGCCTTTATCACCGTACATTCCGAGTTCCGGAACTTTCATCTGAAATGAAGCAGTTGAAAGTTCCGGAACTCGAATATATGGTGATGTCATCTAACTTTGTTGTGAGTGTGATGTCACGGAGAAAACATTCCGCCACAGTCTCAGAGGTTCTAGCTGACCTAAATATCACAAGATATCGCACACTTCTCCACGAAGCCTCGTAACAAATGTTCGATTGTTATTTCAAGTGGATTTTGATGACATCATGTCATAGCTTAAACTCACTGAACTCATTTGAGGCCGAAAAACTTGACTTCTGAAAGGCGTGTGTTTTCAATTCCAGTTTAAGTGTGTTTATGTAAATAGGTGGAGGCCAATTAGTGGGCATCCAGCTGAATAAATGTTTGTCATCACAAATTCATTGACTTCATCAGCTAACCTGCCATCATTTTCAATCACTGTGGACTACACCAAACACATTTGGCTGTAAGGAGATCATGTGAGAAGTGATGCGAAAGCACAGATGTAGGAGCCAGGAAATGAGTGAAAATGAGACGTGTAAACTAAACTAAGTGCTTATTGTATTTGTGGTTAAATTATTGTATGCGTTACGGAAATTTTGTAATAATTGATTGTGCATCGCTGAGGACAAAATTATCATACAAATACAATAATTATCGTACATCTGACAACGCTGAGAAGGTGAAGATTTTCTGGTGGTCTCAGTCCTGTTCCCCTCTGTGTTCTGCCACTTCCTACCTCTTCAGTACATTTTGTTTTAAAAACATGTTTAAATTCATTAAATGTTCCACATGTTTTCAGCTTAACCCCTTCTATGATTCCATTGTGTAAAATAAATCAAAATATCACCTCTAATGAATCATGTATCAATTGTGTATACGCCCAAACAGATTAATATGAATAAACAAACAGCTGTTTGATTAAAACTTCCTGGAGTTCACACACGAAAAAACATGATTTAAATTTAAGATGCATTCATGAAAACTGTTCATTTGAAAGAAATCAAACTACTAAACACATCTGAGCAATAGTGTTATTATGACTTGTTAATTTGAGTTGGGAAAACCACATTTATTTTTGGCTTGTATTTAAGTGTGTACTTATTCCTACTGTTTTTGGAACATGTGATATTGAAGTTTTAGTAGTTTGAGTATTTGTTTATTGAGACTGGAATATAGGTTTTGTATGGGCCTCTTTTTTTTTTTTTATCTTCATTGCAGTCAGCCGTAAGGCTCATTTGCTTTGTCTGAGTTTGTTTTTTGTTTGTTTGTTTATTTTGCTTTGTTTGGTTTATATGTTTGAAATACAGATTAATTGCTATAATTTACAAACCAACAGATAAGTTACTTATTATCATTAAAACCAGAAATCACAATCCAAAAACTGGAGACCAACTTTGATTGTTTCTGTTTCAGCTTTATTATAGACAATTGATTACTGGTTGATATAGATATAGAGTATAATAAAAATCACGTAAAAATGATGTCATAAAAGATAACTCAAACTCCTTCAAATTGAAAAAAAAACCTCCTCAACTCCTTCGACGCCAAAAGATGAAGCAAGATTAAGGGTGAAGTTTAATTTCATTTCTTCTTCAACTACGTTT
This sequence comes from Plectropomus leopardus, assembly GCF_026936395.1. NCBI lineage: Eukaryota > Metazoa > Chordata > Actinopteri > Perciformes > Serranidae > Plectropomus > Plectropomus leopardus. Next base: position 107,120 of record NW_028274701.1, read on the forward strand.
TTAAAAGAGACAAACAAATTTACTTTGTACCTTGTATTGTCACCAATATGTAAGAACAATGCCAATGATTGTTACAGTTGTGCTTTTCTTCATGGTTTACAGAGGACGTCATTAACGTGTTGATGACGCACATCACGGCGCAGACAAACCACAGGAGGAGAATGCCAGACAGCATCTTGCCCGTGTCTGGAACTGGTTAATATTCGTGGCCGATGGCAGAGTTCCTGCTGTGGCCCTGCCTTTATCACCGTACATTCCGAGTTCGGAACTTTCATCTGAAATGAAGCAGTTGAAAGTTCCGGAACTCGAATGTATGGTGATGTCATCTAACTTTGTTGTGAGTGTGATGTCACGGAGAAAACATTCGGCCACAGTCTCAGAGGTTCTAGCTGACCTAAATATCACAAGATATCGCACACTTCTCCACGAAGCCTCGTAACAAATGTTCGATTGTTATTTAAAGTGGATTTTTGATGACATCATGTCATAGCTTAAACTCACTGAACTCATTTGAGGCCGAAAAACTTCGGCTTACGAAAGGCGTGTGTTTTCAATTCCAGTTTAAGTGTGTTTATGTAAATAGGTGGAGGCCAATTAGTGGGCATCCAGCTGAATAAATGTTTGTCATCACAAATTCATTGACTTCATCAGCTAACCTGCCATCATTTTCAATCACTGTGGACTACACCAAACACCTTTGGCTGTAAAGAGATCATGTGAGAAGTGATGCGAAAGCACAGATGTGGGAGCCAGGAAATGAGTGAAAATGAGACGTGTAAACTAAACTAAGTGCTTATTTTATTTGTGGTTAAATTATTGTACGTTACGGAAATTTTGTACTAATTGATTGTGCATCGCACAGAGGACAAAATTATCATACAAATACAATAATTATCGTACATCTGACAACGCTGAGAAGGTGAAGATTTTCTGGTGGTCTCAGTCCTGTTCCCCTCTGTGTTCTGCCACTTCCTACCTCTTCAGGACACATTGTTTTTAAAAACATGTTTAAATTCATTAAATTTTCCACATGTTTTCAGCTTAACCCTTCTATGATTCCATTGTGTAAAATAAATCAAAATATCACCTCTAATGAATCATGTATCAATTGTGTATACGCCCAAACAGATTAATATGAATAAACAAACAGCTGTTTGATTAAAACTTCCTGGAGTTCACACACGAAAAACATGATTTAAATTTAAGATGCATTCATGAAAACTGTTCATTTGAAAGAAATCAAACTACTAAACACATCTGAGCAATAGTGTTATTATGACTTGTTAATTTGAGTTGGGAAAACCACATTTATTTTTGGCTTGTATTTAAGTGTGTACTTATTCCTACTGTTTTTGGAACATGTGATATTGAAGTTTTAGTAGTTTGAGTATTTGTTTATTGAGACTGGAATATAGGTTTTGTATGGGCCTCTTTTTTATTTTTTTATCTTCATTGCAGTCAGCCGTAAGGCTCATTTGCTTTTGTCTGAGTTTGTTTTTTGTTTGTTTGTTTATTTTGCTTTGTTTGGTTTATATGTTTGAAATACAGATTAATTGCTATAATTTACAAACCAACATATAAGTTACTTATTATCATTAAAACCAGAAATCACAATCCAAAAAACTGGAGACCAACTTTGATTGTTTCTGTTTCAGCTTTATTATAGACAATTGATTACTGGTTGATATAGATATAGAGTATAATAACAATCACGTAAAAATGATGTCATGAAAGATAACTCAAACTCCTTCAAATTGAAAAAAAAAACCTCCTCAACTCTTTCGACGCCAAAAGATGAAGCAAGATTAAGGGTGAACTTTAATTTCATTTCTTCTTCAACTACATTTTAAAAGAGACAAACAAATTTACCTTGTACCTTGTATTGTCACCAATATGTAAGAACAATGCCAATGATTGTCACGGTTGTGCTTTTCTTCATAGTTTACAGAGGACATCATTAACGTGTTGATGGCGCACATCACCAGCGCAGACAAACCACAGGAGGAGAATGCCAGACAGCATCTTGCCCGTGTCTGGAACTGGTTAATATTCGTGGCCGATGGCAGAGTTCCTGCTGTGGCCCTGCCTTTATCACCGTACATTCCGAGTTCCGGAACTTTCATCTGAAATGAAGCAGTTGAAAGTTCCGGAACTCGAATATATGGTGATGTCATCTAACTTTGTTGTGAGTGTGATGTCACGGAGAAAACATTCCGCCACAGTCTCAGAGGTTCTAGCTGACCTAAATATCACAAGATATCGCACACTTCTCACGAAGCCTCGTAACAAATGTTCGATTGTTATTTAAAGTGGATTTTTGATGACATCATGTCATAGCTTAAACTCACTGAACTCATTTGAGGCCGAAAAACTTGACTTCTGAAAGCGTGTGTTTTCAATTCCAGTTTAAGTGTGTTTGTGTAAATAGGTGGAGGCCAATTAGTGGGCATCCAGCTGAATAAATGTTTGTCATCACAAATTCATTGACTTCATCAGCTAACCTGCCATCATTTTCAATCACTGTGGACTACACCAAACACGTTTGGCTGTAAGGAGATCATGTGAGAAGTGATGCGAAAGCACAGATGTAGGAGCCAGGAAATGAGTGAAAATGAGACGTGTAAACTAAACTAAGTGCTTATTGTATTTGTGGTTAAATTATTGTACGTTACGGAAATTTTGTACTAATTGATTGTGCATCGCACAGAGGACAAAATTATCATACAAATACAATAATTATCGTACATCTGACAACGCTGAGAAGGTGAAGATTTTCTGGTGGTCTCAGTCCTGTTCCCCTCTGTGTTCTGCCACTTCCTACCTCTTCAGTACATTTTGTTTTTAAAAACATGTTTAAATTCATTAAATGTTCCACATGTTTTCAGCTTAACCCCTTCTATGATTCCATTGTGTAAAATAAATCAAAATATCACCTCTAATGAATCATGTATCAATTGTGTATACGCCCAAACAGATTAATATGAATAAACAAACAGCTGTTTGATTAAAACTTTCTGGAGTTCACACACGAAAAAACATGATTTAAATTTAAGATGCATTCATGAAAACTGTTCATTTGAAAGAAATCAAACTACTAAACACATCTGAGCAATAGTGTTATTATGACTTGTTAATTTGAGTTGGGAAAACCACATTTATTTTTGGCTTGTATTTAAGTGTGTACTTATTCCTACTGTTTTTGGAACATGTGATATTGAAGTTTTAGTAGTTTGAGTATTTGTTTATTGAGACTGGAATATAGGTTTTGTATGGGCCTCTTTTTTTTATTTTTTTTATCTTCATTGCAGTCAGCCGTAAGGCTCATTTGCTTTTGTCTGAGTTTGTTTTTTGTTTGTTTGTTTATTTTGCTTGGTTTGGTTTATATGTTTGAAATACAGATTAATTACTATAATTTACAAACCAACAGGTAAGTTACTTATTATCATTAAAACCAGAAATCACAATCCAAAAAACTGGAGACCAACTTTGATTGTTTCTGTTTCAGCTTTATTATAGACAATTGATTACTGGTTGATATAGATATAGAGTATAATAAAAATCACGTAAAAATGATGTCATAAAAGATAACTCAAACTCCTTCAAATTGAAAAAAAAACCTCCTCAACTCCTTCGACGCCAAAAGATGAAGCAAGATTAAGGGTGAAGTTTAATTTCATTTCTTCTTCAACTACGTTTTTAAAAGAGACAAACAAATTTACCTTGTACCTTGTATTGTCACCAATATGTAAGAACAATGCCAATGATTGTTACGGTTGTGCTTTTCTTCATGGTTTACAGAGGACGTCATTAACGTGTTGATGACGCACATCACGGCGCAGACAAACCACAGGAGGAGAATGCCAGACAGCATCTTGCCCGTGTCTGGAACTGGTTAATATTCGTGGCCGATGGCAGAGTTCCTGCTGTGGCCCTGCCTTTATCACCGTACATTCCGAGTTCCGGAACTTTCATCTGAAATGAAGCAGTTGAAAGTTCCGGAACTCGAATATGGTGATGTCATCTAACTTTGTTGTGAGTGTGATGTCACGGAGAAAACATTCGCCACAGTCTCAGAGGTTCTAGCTGACCTAAATATCACAAGATATCGCACACTTCTCACGAAGCCTCGTAACAAATGTTCGATTGTTATTTAAAGTGGATTTTTGATGACATCATGTCATAGCTTAAACTCACTGAACTCATTTGAGGCCGAAAAACTTGACTTCTGAAAGGCGTGTGTTTTCAATTCCAGTTTAAGTGTGTTTATGTAAATAGGTGGAGGCCAATTAGTGGGCATCCAGCTGAATAAATGTTTGTCATCACAAATTCATTGACTTCATCAGCTAACCTGCCATCATTTTCAATCACTGTGGACTACACCAAACACCTTTGGCTGTAAAGAGATCATGTGAGAAGTGATGCGAAAGCACAGATGTGGGAGCCAGGAAATGAGTGAAAATCAGACGTGTAAACTAAACTAAGTGCTTATTTTATTTGTGGTTAAATTATTGTACGTTACGGAAATTTTGTACTAATTGATTGTGCATCGCACAGAGGACAAAATTATCATACAAATACAATAATTATCGTACATCTGACAACGCTGAGAAGGTGAAGATTTTCTGGTGGTCTCAGTCCTGTTCCCCTCTGTGTTCTGCCACTTCCTACCTCTTCAGGACACATTGTTTTTAAAAACATGTTTAAATTCATTAAATTTTCCACATGTTTTCAGCTTAACCCCTTCTATGATTCCATTGTGTAAAATAAATCAAAATATCACCTCTAATGAATCATGTATCAATTGTGTATACGCCCAAACAGATTAATATGAATAAACAAACAGCTGTTTGATTAAAACTTCCTGGAGTTCACACACGAAAA
>NW_028274702.1:0-108145 GCF_026936395.1 Plectropomus leopardus
AATTCCTTTAAGAATCCCTCTTCAGCTCTGACTTGATGGACTTTTTCAAGTCCTGGTCTCTGTCTCCATCCAGTGGTTCTCATGAGATACTGCCAAAGTAAGACTGAAATATAAATTTTAACCTATACACTTCCATGAGACATTTTTTGGTCAAATGATTGTTTTAAATTATAAGAATTTAATTTATTAAGAAGTGTTTTACAGGGTGGGGAAAATGTAAAATTCTCTGTTGCTAATTTCGTATCAGAGTGAAACAATTGTAAATTGGCGCTGCTAAAAACCCTTCCAAATGCATTATTTTTTATTGTCAATTAAAAAAGTGAAAGAGAATCGAAATAGGCTTTTTTCAGCAAAAGACATGTAAAGTCAAAATCTGCTCATAATCCTCACTGCATGACAGTTATTGACCAAAAAACATATTTTCTATCATATTAATCCATTTTCACATGTTTCTTGCATAGAGATGTGTTTCTCAGTCACTGTGGGCAAAAGAGGCAACTTTGATGAAAAATGCACTCAAAATGCTCTTCAAGCGCTTAGAGCCCTGAAATGCTGGTAACAGGCCCTTTTCAGCAAAAGACATGTAAAGTCAAAATCTGCTCATAATCCTCACTGTATGACAGTTATTGACCATAAAACACCTTTTACATCATATTAATCCATTTTCACATGTTTCTGGCACATCAATGTGTTTCTCAATAATCATGGGCGAATCGGATATCTTCAGTAAAAATTCATTCAAATTTCTTTTTTTTTTTCCATTTTTTCATCATTTTCCCTAATTTTAATTTGTCTTCTGTGTTCCAGGTAATTCCTTTAACTAGATCCTGCAGGACAACACACATCTACCCAATTGCTTTCCAACAGGTTTAGTATTCATTCACATACAGTGAACTTCAATTCCAGGCATGTGATTATATGTGTAACCCTGTCCATCCCTATCACTCCAGTAGGTGTCTTAGGTGTTCTGACCAGTGACTTCAGGCTGTCCTGCAGTCTAGTTGTGCATTTCCAATCATCTCCAGAACTGTGGATCTTTCCTCCCCTTGGTATACAGTCTACAGTTGCCATAGAAACCTTTATACAACAATTTAAGACACATCTATTTAAAATTACCTTTGTACCTCATGTTTTTATTGTTGTATTGCCTTTGTTTTATTGACTTAATGTTGTTTATGGTCTTTTGTGAAGCACTTTAAAAGGTGCTTGCTTAATTCTCCCTAAAACATTTATTGTATCTATAAAAACAGGAAGGAGAGAAACATCAGGAGAAAGTGGTTTCAGAGTCCTACCTTAGTGTCACAGCTCTGTCTGGTGTGGGCAATATAAGGTGTATTAAGACGCACAGCCAGCTCCCTCCTGGTGACAGCATAGTGCTCCATCAGCCTCAGTACATTTGCAGGCAGCTGGTAGTCCCACACAAGACAACAGAACAGAATCGCAGTGTTCAAGATTAAAGGTTGTGTTTGGGAAGTACTAGGCATACAACTGTATAAATGAGACTTAGATTATCCAGCAAAATTATGTGAGAGTTTGCTAAGCTGTTCTGACAATGATTTACTGTTGTTGAACATGGTTCCCAACCATTCATCAATTCAGTGTTCACTGCTCTTCATGAAGGCATGAGAGAAAAACAGAGTTTTCTTCACAAATTAGTAACACGGCATGATTGATATACAATTTTTCTGATTTCTTGGTATGCATGTACCAAATGTTCTAACTACGATTCACTTGAGTCCATTAAAAATTTCCAGGGCACCCAATATTCAAAAGCTATGTCCTTGCCACACCAGCTGTGGGTTTGATACAAACCCACGGTTCTTTACTGCAAGACAAGACACATACCTCTTACATTGATGAATCTCTTACATTCAGACAAATTATATCTCTTTCAGAACTTTCATGAAAAAACATCCAGCTTACATAGAACAGCACATTTAACCCAGCTGATAAACTCCTTACAATGAACTTTATAACTTTTGCATACTAAAACCTCAAATTACACTCATCCTTTTCAAAACACTAACACAGGCAGAGTGGGGAAAGTCCGGCGCAGCAGTACACCAACAAATGGTGATCGTAGCGGAATACAGAAGTGCTGACAGAGCAAGAGATTTACAGAAATAATTCACAGTCAGGTTGCAGAGAATATAATGATGTCACAGCTGAGCTTTGACATCTTGGCTATCAAATTTGAGAACTTAGAATTTGAGCATATAGTATAGTTCTTGAATAATTCTGAAAACATGTTTTATGAGGTTACAATGTAATTCTCATAATACAGGTTACATTGTAACCTGTTTTGTCTAAGACTTGGACCTTTGACCATCAGTTCATTCTTGAGTTCAAGTGGATATTAGTGCAAAATTTGAGGAAGTCTCTCATAGCCATCTTCAGATATTGCATTAACAAGAATGAAACAAATGCAAGGTCAAAGTCACCCTGGAAATGGACTTTAACTGTTATGTTTTCGCTGCCCATCCCCCCACTTATTATTATTAGGGCCCAAGCACTGAATGGTGCGAGGACCCTCTTGGAATGCAAGGAATTATCATTATTATTATTATTCCTATAAATGAATTGCCTTTTGGGGGGCTTTATCACATTCAAAAACTCATTAAACTTTGCAGCTTTATTGGGTCTGGTGAAAACTTTGATACTTTGGTCTCAGGCACAAATTGTAAGAAATGGCTCTATTACATTTGTGTGAAAGAGCCCCCGCCTCTGCTTTCATCTACATTAACCAAGATTGGTAGGCACATGTAGCACCCCAAGACGAACAAAAAAGTCTCTTGGACCCATAATGGCAAACCCCACAGGAGGTCAGCCATTTTGATTTGAAGTTGCAATTTTGGCGTGTTTTGGCCATTTTCACATCTTGTCCGACAGATTTCACCTGATTGACTTCAAAATTAAAACATCTTCTCAGAAGGACTTGGTCATCAAAAGTTATTAAAATCCTGAGTTTTCATCACACCGTGTGGCTGTTATTAGGCCAAACATTGCCATGTCTCGCCAAGAACCGGAAGTAAACAGGAAATAGTTAATAACTCCGAGGACATGGCTCAATCTGTACCAAACGTCACATTTGATGACAGTCCCATCTTGAACACATCTACATGGTAACCCTTACCATTTCTTATAGGGCCACCTACTGGCAACAGGAAATGGCATGAAAATCACGTGTTCTTTTTCGATGTATATCTCCTGCAGATTTCACCAAACTGACTTCAAATGTGGTCAATGAAACCATTAAGACATGTGACATAAAAACTGATTTAAAATTTTAGTTTTCGTAATGCTATGTGGGCGTGGCTTGGTTTCTAATTTTGATGCTTGCCATGAAACAGGAAGTTGTTGTAACTCAGCCAAACATCATCCGATCTGCCCAATACTTCTCATGCTTGATAAGAATCTCGGCCTAAACAAAGCTGCATGGCTCAATTGAGTAATCATCACAGCGCCACCTACTGGAGTCAGGGAGTTATATGTTTTTTATTTTAATTTGCACCTCCTTACAGGTTGACCATGTTCAGCTCAAACTTGGTAATAAAAGTGCTGAGACCTTGACAATGCCTCCTTGTGATTTCAGAGCTTTTTTCATGGACATCGCTGCCATTGCAACATGCCCTTCACCGCCAAACAGGAAGTTCACGTTGCATCAATGGAATGGGCCAACATTTTACAGGTGGTGCCCTGAATACATCAACAGGTCAATTAAGTATGATAATCACAGCGCCACCAACTGGCAAAAGGAAGTAAGCCTCTTAACACAACTATACTTTGACGGATTGATTTGACAGGACATTTACATGGTTTGGTCTACACATGATGTAGACCAAGATGACATACATTTTGTGAGGTCTCCAGCACTACCTAGTGGCCACAGGAAGTATAAACCCAAATGGAATGTCTAACTGAAAGATTGAAACTCTCGGCTTGCTTGATCAGACTTTCACTGAAATGAAAGATCATGGGACATCAAAAGTTATTCAATTTGTGATTTTTTTTCACACAATTTGGGCATGACTTGAGTTTCCACCTTTGATGTTTCGCCATGAAACAGCACGTTGTTCTATCTCAGCCAAACATCATCAGAGCTGCCGAAAACTTCTCATGCTTGATAAAAGTACAGAGTTGAACACATCTGCATGGCTCACTTGACTTATCGGCATACCACCACCTACTGGAAACAGGAATTTAAATGATTCATATTTTTAGTTGCATCCTCTTACAGGCTGACCACATTCAACTCAAACTTGGTAACAAAAGTAAGACCTTCATGATGCCTCCTTGTGAAGATCATATGTTTTCAATGAATGACATTGCCGTGGCAATGCAGTATTCGCCACCAAACAGGAAGCTTCTGTAACTTCAGTAACAATATCATCTTCTGTAACAATATCATCCTTTGATTTACATGCAATTTACATTGGTCTACAAATGATGTAGACCAGGATGACTTAAATTTTGTGTTGTCTCAAGCGCCACCTCGTGGTTTTAGGAAGTACTACACCGTGTTAAATATGTCACTCAGTGGTCCAAACTTTCTGCATGCATTTTCTGACTTTCACTACAATTAAAGATTGGGGCAGTTGGAGTCACGGCAGATACCCCTAGTTTTATAGGGGTGCGAGGGTCTGCTCATCGCTGCTTGCAGTTTTAATTAGGGCCCCAGCACCAAGGGTGCGGGGCCCCTATTGAAACTGTAGGGGATTATTGGGGCCCAAGCACTGACCAGTGTGAGGACCCTTTGTAATTGATCTGCTTTTTATTCTTCTTATTATTATTTTGGAGAATGAATCAATTTTTTGAGGGCTTTATCATACTTGAAAACTCATGCTTATCAGGACTGGTGAAAATTTTTGTATTTTATAGGTCTCGTGTAGGTGTCAGGTGAGCTCAGTAGCGCCCCCTAAATGCCAGCCCCGGCAAACCATTTGATGCAGAGGTTTAAAAATTTGGAGGTATAAAGTACATCCTAAGACAAACAAAAAATACTCTTGGAGCCATACTCTAAACCCAGCAGGGAGTCTGGGATTTTGGTTGGAATTGTCATTTTTTATGATTTCATGGTGTTGGAATTTGAAACAATAGTCCTACAGATTTCAACAGACTGTCATTTTTGTGTAACGGTGTGGAAGTTATGGGGCCAAGAAGTTACATGTTTCATCACCAAACAGGAAGTAGTTTTTAAATCTATTGTACATAATCCAAAATGCCCCAACCTTCACATGCTTAATGACAGTCCTGCCCTGAACACATATATATATCCCAATTTTCATCATTACTGAGAGCGCCACATATTGACGTAGGAAAGACAAAGTTTTACACTAAGAGGTCCAGCAGGTTCACTTGACTGATCTCAAAACTGTGTAAAAAAATCATTAAGATTTTGGTGATTATGTAAAACAAATATTGTCTGTTTTTGTTGAACAGGGTTTCCGTGACGCCATGGCGCATTGCAATGTTCTGGCATGACATCACAAACTGTCATAACTTGACTTCAGATGGTCATATCGTAACAAAATTTCACACATTTGATGGGAATCCAGGCCTGAAGACACTTGCATTGCAATTTTGAATCACAGTTATAGCGCCTCCTAGTGGTAACAGGAAGTTACTTTTTTTACACATTAATGTTTCCCCTGTAGTGGGTTAACCTGAGCAACCTCAAATTTTATCATCATACTACACAGACTTTCATGATACACAGAAAAAACTTTGGACTTTTTATCATATGCTGTTGCCATGGTAACACACTATTCGCCATAATACAGAAAGCACTTTTTGAGGGGCAAGGCATGCACAAAATGCACCAAATGTGTCTAGATCCATCAGAAATTCTAAATTGTGATATCTGATAGGATTTGTTTTAAATGATTTGCAAAAATGGCTCTTGAGCACCCCCTAGAAAAATTCAACAAAGCACCCCCAGCAGACCATTTAAACTAGAGTTAAGAAACTTGAGAAACTTGTTCAAAAGCCCAAGACCGACAAAAAAGAGCCATGCCCTAAATCAAACAGGAAGTGCGCCATTTTAATTTTAATTTTCATATTTTTTGTAATTTTAGTGTGTTTCATTAAACACTTGTCCTACAGATTTCATCTGATTGACTTCAATCTAGACACCAGTATTTCCTAAAGTTGGTGATGTCTTTGATTTCATCAAACGCTGTTGCCGCTTCTGCCGCATTCTTCGCCATAAACAAAAAAAGTCTTTTGGGGACATACTGTAAAATCAGCAGGAGTTGGCCATTTTAATTTGAAATTGTAATTTTGGTGTAATTTTGGCAATTATCAGGGGTCGTAATTTTTAAAACTTGTCCTAGAGCTTTCATCAGATTACCTGCTGAATAGTCCAATATGACCCAAACTTCACATTTGATAAGTCCCACCCTGAACACATCTAAATGACAATTTTAAGTGATAATACTGGTGTTACTGAAGTTGAGTGGACAATTTCGATGTTCGACATGACATCAAAAACTGTTGTAACTTTGCCCCAGATGGTCAGATCTTTACAAAATTTCACAGATTTGATCAGAGTCCAGGCCTGAAGACATCTGCAGTGCAATTTTGAATCTTACTCATAGCGCCAACTATTGGTAGCAGGAAGTTACTTTTTTTTACTCTTTGACTGATTTTTTTCCCTGTAGCAGGTTAACTTAATTGACCTCATATCCAATTAGAATACTGTAAAGACCTTCATGATGCACAGAAATTACACTTTTCAGTTTTCATCAAAAGCTGTTGCCAAAGTTACGCATTATTCGCCATAAAACTGGAAGCACTTTTTGAGAGGCAAGGCATGCACCAAAACTTACCAAACTTAGCACACACATCAGAGGTCCTATAATGTGATGTTTGATATGATTTCTTTTGCACTGATGTGCCAAAATGTCTTTGTAGCACTCCTACAGATTTCAACAAAGCAGCCCCTGCAATACATTTAACCTAGAGCAATAAAACTTGAAAGGCATGCCTAACAGCCCAAGACCTACAAAAAAGCCTCTTGGACCCATACTCTAAACCCAACAGGAAGTCGGCAATTTTGAATTAAATGTGCAATTTTGGCGTATTTTTGGTCATTTTCAGGGCTTGCAGTTTTATGATCTTCTCCTACAGATTTCACCCGGTTGACTTCAAAATTTTAAAAAACCTCTCAGAAGGCCTGTGACATCAAAAGTTATTACATTTGTGAGTTTTTGTCACATTGTGTGGTTGTTATTTCCATTTCTCACCATTAACCAGGATGTAGTTTATAACTCTGAGGGACATGGTCCAGTCTTCACCAAACTTCACGTCTGATAACTGTCTTGCCCTGAACACATCTACATGACAACTATTACAATTACTTTTAGCACTTCCTACTGGCAACATGAAATGTCATGGAAATTACATGCTTTCTTCTTTGATGGAATGCTCCTACAGATTGTATACAATTGACTTCAAGTCTGGGGACAAAACCTTTAAGACCTTAATGATGCCTCCCTCTTAAGTAAAGGTTTTCCATGAACACTGTTGCCATGGAGACCCAATGGTGGCCACCAAAAGGAAATTGTTGTAACTTCACTTTACATCAACCAATTGGCTGCAGATTTCGCAGTTGTGGTTAGGCTGCAGCCCTTAACACATCAACATGTCCATTAATATGATACCCACTGAGCCATCTACTGTCAACAGGAAGGATGCCTCGTATCACAACTATCCTTTGATTTTCATGAAGTTTACATGTTTTGTCAGACAAATGATATAGACGAAGATGCCACATGTTTTGTGTGCCCAAAGAAAGTAATTCACCATGTGAAATATCTCCCACAAGGGTCCAAAGTCTCTACATACTTTTTCCAAGTTTCACTGAAATCAATCAATCAAATCAAATCTTTATTTGTATGGCACTTTTCATACAAAGAGTAACACAAAGTGCCTCACAGAGATTAAAAACAATAACAGAAATGACAAACATCAATGAAAATCAAGAAAAATACAGACAGCCTGACCCTCCCACCCCCACATAAACGTGCACGCAACAACACACACACAATCATGTTGATATTCCCACACATATTCGCAAAGGCACCAACATCCACCCTTACCACCCACACACACGCACACATACACCAACACACACCAATTGCTACTAAAGAGACATGGCTAGGCACTGAGACCTGAGGCGAGGAGAAGCTTTGGGGCCAACCTCACTGAGAGAGGTCACGGTCCAGCACCGCTGGGCGCCGCCACAGAGACCATCCCAACCTGGCGGACAGGAGTGCCCGCACCAAGATGCCGAGCCCTCTAGCCACCCGGCCAAACAGTCCACGGTACAGCACCCCAATGGTGGACCAGAGACCACTCCCAGTCCGGTAGGCCCCGATGAGGAAACACTGGAGCTAAAACTAACACAATAAAATAAGGTAAAGAACATAAAAGCTAAGAACGTAAGGGACTGAAACAGTAAAATAAGACAAAGAATACAAGTGCACAGTAAAATAGTTTAAAGGTTATAACCGCTAATAATTAGATAAATAAATAAATGGGAGACTAAAACAGTGGGATAAGATAAAATAAAAAAATAAAAAAAAAAAGTAGAATAAATAAATAAATAGTTAGTTAGTTAGTTAAAAGCCTGATTGAAAAGATGGGTCTTGAGCCTCTTTTAAAACCTCAACACTGTCTGTGATCCTGAGGTTCTCCGGGAGGCTGTTCCACAGACGGGGCCATAGTAACTGAAAGCCGCCTCCCCATTTCTTTTAGAGCTAACTTGTGGTATGGTTAAAAGGCCAGTGCCGGAGGACCTCAGGGTCCGCGAGGGTTGATAAGGTAAAAGCAGCTCAGTTAGGTAAGAAGGCCCAAGACCTTTGAGACACTTAAAAACAAGTAAAAGAACCTTAAAATCAATCCTGAAACGCACTGGAGCCAATGAAGCGATTTTAAAACCGTGTAATATGCTCCCGCCTCTGGTCCTCGTCAGCACTCTTGCGGCCGAGTTCTGCAATAGTTGTAAATTGGAAATGCTCTTTTGGGAACACCAGAGAGCAGGGCAATAATCTAGACGACAAGAGATAAAAGCATGCATCAGTACCTCCGTGCTGGCCTGAGAGAGAAACGGGCGGACTCTGGCTATGTTCTTTAGATGATAAAAAACAATTTTTGTTGTGTTTTTGATGTGTGGGATAAAAGTAAGCTCAGAGTCAAAAATCACACCCAGATTTGTTACAGATTGTGATGTTCAAAAAGCCTGTAACTTTGGTAAAAGTCTCTTTCTGGCCTTCAGGACCGCTTGACTAAAACCTCTGTTTTGTCCTGGTTGAGCTGTAGGAAATTTGCTGCCATCCATGAATTTATGTCTGAAATGCAGTTAAAAGGGCATCAATAGGCCCTGTGTCATCAGGAGACACAGCGATGTACAGTTGAGTATCGTCAGCATAACTATGAAAGCTGATGCCGTGACTCCTGATGACGTCCCCAGGGGGAAGCATGTACAGATTAAAAAGAGTTGGGCCTAAAATTGACCCTTGGGGAACCCCACACTTTATCTCATGTATTCCTGAGGTACATGTATCCATACTTACAAAGAAGTGTCGATCTGTGAGGTAGGAGGAAACCAGTTCAGAACAGTACCAGAGAGGCCGACCAGGTTCCTCAGTCTATTTAATAAAATGTGATGGTCTACTGTATCGAAGGCGGCGGTTAGATCCAGTAGTACCAAGACAGTGAGTTTATGGTTATCTAAGTTGAGCCTGATGTCATTTAAAATCTTTACAAGGGCCGTCTCGGTACTGTGATTCATCCTAAAACCAGACTGACACCTCTCTAAAATGTTATTTGTGGTTAAAAAGTCATTTACTTGGTTAAACACAAGTTTTTCCAAGATTTTACTTAGGAATGGTAAGTTCGATACAGGCCGATAATTATTCAAAATGTTAGATCTAATTGCTCTTCTTCAGAAGGGGTTTCACCACCGCCGCTTTTAAAGGAGGTGGGGAAGACACCGTCTGAAGAGAGCAATTCACCATGTATAACAATTGTTCCTCAAAGAATGCATGAAACGTTTTAAAAAATGGAGTGGGAATTGGGTCTAAGAGGCAGGTTGTGGGCTTTACTTGGGAGAAAACTCGACCAAGTGTCCTCGATCTACCAGGGCAAAGCTCTCCAGTGTTTCCTCCGTAAAATCAATGATTCGGTGAGTCAACACTTAAAATCTGATGCGGTAAAAGACTCGATCTGATGTCATTGATTTTACTTCTGAAGTGGTCTGCAAAATCCTCACAAAGGGCGTCACTTGGTATCTTGGAGGGTCTATTAAAATGACTGATTGCATAACTCAGAGTCCCTACAGTAGCCTTTGACTTGTGTGTGGGTGCAAGGGTCCATTCATCGCTGCATGCAGCTTTAATTATAATTATTTTTCTCTCCTAAGAATCGCATTTTTGGAGGTCTGAACATGCTCAAAAACTCATGGAAGTTGGTATGCTCCACTGGCCTGGCACAAAATTTTGTATTTTTGTGGTTTCACAAACAGATGTGGCTAAATGGCTCCAGAGCGCCCCCTAACGTATATCCCCAATGGCTGGTTTTATCTGCAAATAGAAATTTGGCACACGTATGTATCATGCCCAGATGCACCAAAAAGTCTCTTGGACCCACCCTCCAAACCCAACAGGAAGTCAGCCATTTTGAAAAACCATTTTTGTGCTGATATTTGACGATTTCAGGCCTTGTACTTTGGCCATCATGACCTACAGGATTCATCCAATCGACTTTAGAATTGGTGTGTCCATTCTCAACCCCTTGGTGATGAAAAGTTATCAAAGGTCTGCGTCTGTATGATCTCATAAATAAACATGGTGGCACACATCACCTAGCAGTTGAGCACGACTGGCCCACCCCTATCAGTCAGAAGGAGCTGAAGAACTTCTTAGGGCTGGCCTCATATTACAGAAAGATTGTATGGGGTTTCTCCTGTACTGTTTGGAGAAACTGTACTGTCTGCCCTCCTCATGCTAAGGTGAGAATTTAGTTGGCATTTAGTTGGCCATTAGATTTCCACGACACCCCTCATGGCCCTTAGTACGCCAGGAGGCTTCAGGATCGACTTTAGTCAGCCAGCATGTTCACCCGAGGAATAGCAGCAGTCCGCTTGCAGGAGGCAAAAACGGAACTATGATGTAAGGACACAAGGGAGGAACTTTTCAGTTGGAGAGATGGTCTGGATTTACAGCCCACAGCAGAAAAAGGCTGTTGTCCTAAGTTGGACAGCCAGTGGGCGGGACGAGGCCGAGTACGGGAGCAGTTGGGGGAGGTTGCCTGGGGGGGGTCCATTACAATATTATGATACGACAATTCGTCATCTAATTATTCACATTGAAAAAAAATGTGTAAGTGAGTTACCTTGCTATTGCTGCAGGCTGTGGGAAAAGTCTCACTGTCAGACAGCTCATCATAACTCTCAAACTCACTAGAGCTCCAGTCGTTGGACCCATGGTGATCAGGTCTCTGGATGTCCTCATAGATGTCATCAACATCTGTACCAAGAAGCCAACAGATGAACAACACTTACTGTGTACTATCATATAACACAGTTAATAACTGTGTCCCTTTAACCTCTTTTGTTTTAGTCAGTCTATTAACACTGCGTAGTTCACCATGTTAGGTGCTGCATGGACAAAATGTGGTGGTCAAGTTACAAAGTGAGCACTCTGGTGTGAATGTGTGTTATGAAAATAAACAGTGAAGCTGTAAGTGGTTAGGAAACACACCTTCAACTGGGTGCTGTATGCTCTCAGCAGGGACGCCATCATAGATTACCACTGAGTCTCTCACCACACCACCTGAGCTGCAGCTCCTGGTACTCTGATTGGTTGGTCTGTCAGCCTCAGCTGTGTGATGCTCAGTCTGTTGACTGTCATTTACTGCACTGCTGCACTCGTCCTGATTGTCGCCTCCTAGCAGCAAAGGTTTTCCTACAAAACAGCGAAATCCCAGGTATAAGCAGTGCTACAGGGCTGCAATTCATCATTAGTGCATACAGTAAAACATGCACTTAGGGGTAATTCAGAATATTAGAAAAATTAAAATGCTTTGAGAATAGAAAATGGAGAATAGCAGTTTTAGTAGCGGTGACCTATGTAAGAAACAGGTAGCTCATGTTGATTTAGCTTTTACATTAAGCGTTTTGTTAAGTTGTGAACTACGGAAGGTATGCACAATTTTGGGAGAAAACAGTGGTTAAAGTAGTTACATTGGTCATGAATATAACTCTGATACCAATTTTTTGGAAACTAATTCACATGTCATGACACTTCCAGCTGCCTCAATATCAATTTCGCTAAATTTGTGTTAAATTTAGGCTCATATGTCTATTTTGCAATCTTGGTGAAGCTTTTGGGGTTGGTGCTGGGACGGTGCCATGTGGGTGAAGGTGATCATCAGAATGATGAAATCGGTCAGTCATTAAATTCCCTCCTGCAGACTTATATTTAGCCAACTGTTAGCTAATCAGATCAAGGTTTTCAAATATAAATGCCAGCAAACATTGACGAAAAGATGGACAAGAATGGACACCGGCTGAACTAGCGTCCTGCTACTCAAGAGGAAGAGAGGAGGAGGGCTTCATAGTGAAAACTGCCACAACATTTCACAGAGCAGCAATGAGTGCAGCATGGCACAGCCCTGCTGAGGTCAGGAATAATTACCCTGCAAATTGTTTTGTTGATGTCGAGATGTGTGGACAGTGGATTATGCAACCAGAAACAATGGATTATCAAAATAACATGTTACACATTGAAAGATCATAACAAACAACAATAAATACATTTTATTAAAAGGGTATAATGATAGTCCAATGATTATTTATAAAAAAAAGAAATATTGATTATAGATTATTGATTTTGTTGAGCAGTGTAAGAATATAAAAATACTTGGGCTGGGTGTCACCACTGATTTCCCAAATCAATTCGTTTTCAGTTCCCAAGGTCCTGATTCTATTTGATTTCAGGGCAAGAAAGTGAGAGTAAAGTATACAGTTTATATGGTGTAACATAGCTGTCAAAAAGATGTGTCCATAATAAATGATTCTTATATGTAATTTTAACAATTTCTATGTCAAAAAGTTGTTTTACACAAAATTCTGCTGTCATATACATGAGTCTGTGAAATTGGGTTTGTAGTTTGGATTGTTTTTATATGAGTATGAGTGTAAAATCTGACATCAGTGAGGTCACAGTCAGGTTAGTTAGTGCTAACTAACTAGCGCTGGCCAACTTCTAATCCCAGTAACAATAGCACTAAGATAGCATTATCAGCATTTAAATGTCTTTAGCTTGCAAGTTAAAGCAATACGTTTATGACTCCAAGAAATGTATATTATACATAATGATTCAATTTTATGAAATAAATAATTTCTATGCAATGCACGTTCTGTGATGTTTCTCCGGAGCTGCTACTACTTGGTACGCTTGTTGCCCTCCATGTTTGCCTCTGGGGCATGCACATGCGCAGTTGGAGGAATCGCATATTGATTACTCTTCCTGCGACCTGACTGACCTCAGTGACGTCATTTCAGCACTTTTGGATTCGTACCCGTAAACTTGGATTTGTGCTCACAGTGAAGACTTCATAGTAGTGTCAACGTGAGTTGTATTCATAAGACTACACTCACAGATTTTATACTCATACTCATATAAAACAATCCAGACTTGAACCCAATTTCACAGACTCACGTATATGACAGCAGAATTTTCTGTATGTCAACTTTTTGACATAGAAATAGTTAAAATTACAAATAAGAATGATTAATTATGGACACATCTTTTTGACAGCTATCTTACACCATAGTTACTTTCTAAGTGTGCGTGCGAATGTTTAGTGTTTATGACATCTTTGCAGGACTGGCCTGCAGGTAGACTAGAGGTTACTGATGATAGCAATCGCTTTCCTGCGACACTTGTGCAGTACTGCGTGATGAGTAGAGTACAGTTGTGTGTGTATTGAGTGATCACTGCGAGGGCCGAGTGTTTGGCCACCATGACTTGCAGCGCCAGTTTGTTGTTTATTTGTCCAGTTTGCTTTTTGTTTGTTTATTTGTTTTTTTAACATCATTGTGCCGATTTTCTTAATTCTATGTACCTCTGATGTAGGATGGAGGAGCACTGTGCTGTCTCCCTGCCCACAATATCTTTGGTATTGTAATTTATATTTAAGTATATGCTGCCCTGCTGTAGAGACCTTTAACTGTATACATTCACCTTAATCACCTTATATGGACTTTTGATTTGACTTTAAGTTAACTCCATACAAACCTTGAATTTCTGGCCTTAGACCTGGAGGTCTATCCA
Source organism: Plectropomus leopardus (assembly GCF_026936395.1). Classification (NCBI taxonomy): domain Eukaryota; kingdom Metazoa; phylum Chordata; class Actinopteri; order Perciformes; family Serranidae; genus Plectropomus; species Plectropomus leopardus. The sequence goes on from NW_028274702.1 coordinate 14,340, forward strand.
TCTTTTCATACGGCTGTAGTTGGTTGTTATAGACCACTGTCTGCCACTAATGATACACTTTCCTCTTTAATGAAACTTATATTTAGCCTGTCTTTCAGTGAGATAAATTAAACTGGGGATTATAATATTAACTAGTTACAACCTATGTCTGATGTATTAAAATGTTATTTTAACTCTTTAAATCTTTTTTCAGTAAGTTAATGATCCAACAAGACCTTATTTAAAACAGCTTGACAAATCTTCGATTGATTTAATTCTAACAAACTGTCCATATAAATATATATAAATATATAAATGTGCAAGGATTTTTCATGATCTTTCCTCATTTGACTGGAGGAGAATCGAACTATACCAGACATGGAAATGGCTTACAAATTATTTTCTGATGGTCTTATTGCAATTATTAATAAGCATACTCCTTATTAGAAATTCAGAGTTAAAGGTAGAAATAATCCCCTGGTTTTCATCTGAATTTTTGGCAATGCTGCAGAGCGCAATCTGTCCTGGTTTAAGGCCAGAAAGTCTCGTTTAGAGTCAGATTGGCTGCTTTTTAGGCAACTACATAATAACTATACAGTGTAAATAAAAAGAGCAAAGGCTGCTTATTTTGTAAATGAGGCAATGAAAAGTTTTTTGAAGACTACAACACCGGTCGTAGGTTATAGGGACAGGTCTGAGCCTCCAACTAGCATTATAAAAGACTTTATGTGATAAAATAACAATGCTCAATTGTTTTATGAGCACTTCATTCCAACCTCTGCTTTGTTTGAAGCTGCTAGCGTCACCAGTACTAATGTAAACAACAATGCCATTTACTCTGATCCAACTGTGACTTTTGAGCAACCTTTTCACTTCAAAGTGTTTACCAGCACTGAGGTTTGTAAAGTGCTAGAGATGCTTGACTTTAAGAAGTCAGCACGTCCTGACAGTGTAGAGTCTGATTTTCTAAAGCTAGCAGCTGATTTTATTGCTTCTCCGTTAAAATACCTTTTTCATCTCTCTATATCTTTAAATGAGATTCCTCCTTTTTGGAAATCTGCCTTTGCTTTGCCCTCATTAAAATCTAATGACCCAACCCAGTTTAATAACTATAGGCCCATTTTGAAACCCTCTGCCTTGGCCAAAATATTAGAATTTATAGGTTTTTTTTAGATAAAAGACTTTCTACATGTAAATTACATTTTATCTGTATGTTAGTCTCGGTTCAGAAAAAAACATAGCATTACCACAGAATGATATTGTGTATTCGTTGGATTGTGGTCTGCATTGTGCTCCTCTCCTATGGAACCATCTTCCATTTTCGGTCAGGGAGGCAGACACTGTTTCAACTTTTAAGGGTAGACTTAAGGCCTTCCTCTTTGATAAAGCTTATAATTAGGGCTGGCTCAGGCTGCCTGGACCAGCCCATAGTTAGGCTGACATAGGTTTAACCTGCCGGGGGACTTCCTCTGATACGCTGAGCTCCTTTCCTTCTCTCAATGCCGCCATCAGAAATCATGCATGTCTGTTAACTGCATTGCCATGTGCAAGCTTAGCTTAGCTCTGTGATAGCCATGTGGTACTCTCACTACCTGGGGCTCGCGATTACAGAGCCTGGGTCTGTTGAACTGCACTACGCTAATCCTGTTGCCTCTCGGGAGCGTTCCTGCTCCCTTGTTTCCTAGTTTCCCTGGATCCTGGCTGTAACCTTGACTGTGCCTGACCGTGGTGATAGCTGTGCTGATGCCGCGACCCTGCCTTTGGTTGTGCTCGTGCTGTGGCTGTACTGATTCTGTGCCCCCGCCGCCTCTGATCGTGGTCTGGTCCTGGTTGCGCCGATGCTGTGATCTTGCCTTTGGACAACTCCCTTTCAACATATGCATGAGACTGTTATCATCTCTATCAACATCATCATAGAGAGCAATTACTAATTTCACACCTACCATTATTGTAATATGACATGCATCTGTTTCTATTATTGCTGTGCCTGACAGAGCAGTTGGTTGGTTTGTTAATTATTTATTCTGCAGAGTGAAATGTGTACACGAGGAAGGCATGTTATCAGCCCCTCTTACAACTGCCAAAGGTACATCTGTATGCAGAAATTTATTGTATTTATTGCTCTGCTTCTACTCAGACTCAGGCCCTCTTCCAGCTTCAGCCAGCCTTAAACAATGTTCGCATCTACAACCTGAGCCTGAGTCTGGAGAGGGTCCCAACGCTGTGGAAGACCTCCTGTGTGGTTCCTGTCCCGAAGACAGCGCACCCCAGGGAGCCCAACCACTTCAGACCTGTGGCCCTCACTTCTCACCTGATGAAAACCATGGAGAGGATTGTTCTCAGAAACCTCCGCCCCCTGGTGAGCTCACATCTGGATCCACTGCAGTTTGCGTACCAACCGGGCATTGGAGTGGATGACGCAGTCCTCTACCTGCTGCACAGATCCCTGACTCACCTGGAGGACACCGGCAGCACTGTGAGAGTCATGTTCTTTGACTTCTCCAGTGCATTCAACACAATCCAGCCTTCACTGCTCAGGGGGAAGCTTGAAAGAGCGGGAGTAGACTGTCACCTGGCTGCATGGACCATCGATTACCTCACCGACAGACCACAGTTCGTGAGGCTTCAGGACTGTGTGTCGGATATGGTAGTCTGCAGCACCGGGGCCCCTCAGGGGACAGTGCTCTCCCCCTTTCTCTTCACCCTGTACACTTCTGACTACCACTACAACTCTGGGAGCTGTCACCTCCAGAAGTTCTCCGATGATACAGCCATTGTTGGGTGCATATCTGAGGGGGACGAGCGGGAGTACAGGACCGTCATCACAGACTTTGTCAACTGGTGTGAGCAGAACCATCTCCAGCTCAACGCCAGTAAGACAAAGGAGATGGTTATTGACTTCCGCAGGAGGAAGACACCCCAGACTACACAGGTGAACATCCAGGGTCTGGACATTGAGATGGTGGAGACCTATCGATACCTGGGTGTTCACCTTAACAATAAACTGGACTGGTCTAATAACACAGATGTCCTGTACAAGAAGGGCCAGAGTCGTCTCCACCTGCTGAGAAGACTGAGGTCCTTTGGAGTGTGCAAGACTCTGCTCCGGACATTCTATGACACTGTGGTAGCATCTGCTCTTTTCTATGCAGCGGTCTGCTGGGGAGCAGGGAGCACAGATCGGGACAGAAAGAGACTGAACAGACTGGTCAGGAGGGCCGGTTCTGTCCTGGACTGCTCCCTGGACTCCATTGAGGAGGTGGGTGAGAGGAGGATGTTAGCAAAGCTCACATCCATCATGGACAACCCCTCTTACCCACTGCATGAGACTGTGGGGGCTTTAAGCAGCTCCTTCAGCAGCAGACTGCGACATCCACCCTGCAAGAAGGAGCGCTACCGCAGGTCATTCATCCCATCTGCAATAAGACTCTATAACATCAGCATCACTGGCTGAATAATTTGCACAACAAATTTTTGTAAATTCTATTCTCAAATCCATCTTTTGTGTACATACTTATTCTATTACTTACTTATTATGTGTACATACCTTTTTCCTCTATGTACATACTTATTTTATTACTTATTTATTGTTATTTGTTATTGTATAATTGTGTTATTGTATAATTGTGTTATTGTTATTTTCTTTGTTACATTCCACTTTCTCTTTTTCATGCTGCTGTAACATCTGAAATTTCCCCCAATGGGGGATCAATAAAGGAATATTCTATTCTATTCTATTCTATATTCTATTCTATTCTATATTCTATTCAGCAACTCTTGTTCAATCTGAAGCTTGTCCTGAATGCTGATAAAACAAAATGCATGTTATTTACGACAGACAAGACGAGGCCCTTAAATCTCCCAACTATTATTACACCTCAGAACAAGACTATAGAGTGTATTTCATCCTATAGATACCTGGGTATTGTGTTGGATGACTCATCTTTCTTTTGAGTCGCACATTGAACTACTTGTGAAAAGGCTCAAGTTTAAATTGGGTTTTTATTTTAGAAACAGGAGCTACTTTTTTTTCTTTGCAAAAAAGGGTGGTATTCATGACTGTGCTTAATTATGGGGATGTATTATAAATGAATGCACCCTCCCAGTGTTTGCATGCTCTGGACTCTCTGTATCATGTTGCATTGAGATTCATTACTAATTACAAGCCCTTTACTCATCGCTGTATCCTGTATGTTCAGTTGGGTGGCTGCACACTGCATACACAGTGTACATTCTCTTATTTGCAAAGCTGTTCTTGACCTACTTCTAGAATATTTTTGTGTGTACATTTTGCCAAAAATGGAAATGGCTATGCTCTCTGTTCAACGAACTTGTTCTTTTTGTGTTTTATGTTGTTGCTTTGGAGTTACATATTTTTGATTTTGTATTTTTGTTCTATGTTGTCTGTATGTAACTTTTGTTTCTGCCTGTCTTTGCCAGGACACTCTTGAAAAGGAGTTGGTTTTTTTTGTTTAATAAATGTTAGATAAAAAAATACATTAACAATTAGTGTGGAAAGCTGCTTGCTCATGCTAGGAAGGTGTACTTGTTCCAGTACACCTTATCTCAGCAAAGGTAACCTCCTTTATTCTCATAACAATGTGTTTGAATTTATAAATATGTGACTAAATGAGATCTTCTTGATCAGAATCACTCAGTACACTCTAGGAGTTTGAGTTCTGTCCTTTAAGCTAAAATAGATTGTCTCTATAAACCCTTTTTTTATTCTTTTCTATAACTTAATTAAAATCAAAAGACAGCTGCTTTTGTATCATCATTTATTTGTTCATTTATCTGAATGAAAATACAGTAATTTCCACCACACCTGTCTTGCCTCTAGGGGTTATTTTGCACTGGCTATTGCAGGCCAGTCTATATTTAAAGCGTCTACAAAGATGGAAACTTGAAGTGGTTTTTAGGCAATATTACACAATAGAGAGTGATCATCGTGGCTGTGATTCAGTCAAAGGCACAAGGCCGCAGGCATCATTCATCAGTTACCAGTGAACACTCACACTGATAGTCACCTCCAGCTTCCTTGCCCAGCGGGTAAGTCCCAATCGGGTGAGCGCTGGGTTTAAAAGGTCCTAATCTCTACTCCACATGTTCATAAAGCAGGTGTGCACAGTGTTGAAGGGCCAGCCAGCTAGCTATACTGAGGCAGCTAAGCTAAAACAGCAGTATAGGTAGCGGACAGAAAAGCCCTCAGCTTGATGAACAGTGCTGCCACTAATGTAATTACGCATCCTCGGTTCACCTGACTAATAACACAATAAATAAATGGGATGGAGGATGGTATAGCAGCTCCAGCAGCAACTTTTATTTTCCGTTACCAACAAAAAAACACAAATGCATGAGCCCTAAAAAAAAAGTGGAGACCCCTCCTCCAACTGACTGACACCTCAATGGATCCCACTTTTGACATCTCCTGTCTCCATGGCTTTGTTCAGACTGCCAGCCCAAATGCGATTTTTGTCATGTCCAGATTGATTTTATTAAATCTGAACCGCAAATAACCACTTGAAATCCAATTTTGCAAATCCAATCAAAACCACATGTGGAGGTGGTTTGAAATGTGATCCAAATCGAATTTCTACAGATGTGTCTTCAGTCCAGACGCTCTAGTCATTCAAATTGATATCGGCGTATCCTTCACGCCACTCCCTCTTACTGGCTGCCTGAAGGGAGTGTCTTGATGGACAATAAGGTGCTAGACGGTCACAGAGTATGTCAAACGTCCCACGGCGCATTTGCAAATCGGCACACCATCTATCATCATCAAATGTGATCAAATAGAGCCTGTGTCATGTGGGCGGTGGGGAGGGGCGGAGTATTGTTCATGATGGTGACAGCAGAGGAAAAGAAACTACTTTTGAGTCATGAAGTTTTGGTCCTGATGGACCCCAGCCCCTTGCAAGAGGGGAGGGTCTCAAAGTCTGTGTCCGGGGTGAGAGAGGTCGGCCACAATTTTACTCTGCACGCCTCAGGGACCTGGAGGTGTACAGGTCATGGAGAGATGGCAGGTGGCAGCCAATAACCCTCTCTGCATGATACGCTGAAGCCTGTTCTTGTCCCTTGCCGTGGCTGCAGCATACCACACTATGATGGAGGAGGTGAGGATGGAGTCAGTATTAGCAGTATAGAAGCTGATGTTCAGCTACCGCTTGAGGTCCTGGTTAATGATGGTCCCCAGGGGGTGGAATGACTCCACAGTGAAAACCGGGAGTCACAGAGGGTGGAGGGGGTTGGGGTAAATCCACTACCATTTCCACTGTCTTCAGAGCACTGAGCTCTAAGTTGTTCTCACCGCACCAGGTCACCAGATGGTCAGCCTTGCACCAGTAGGCGGACTCATTCCCACCAGAGATGAGTTCAATGAGGGTGGTGTCATCTGCAAGCTTGAGGAGCTTGAGGTTTAGCTGTTTGTGTACAGGAGAAGACAAGAGGAGAAAGAACGCAGCCTTGAGGGGAGCCAGGCGCTGATGGTTCTGCTGTCAGAAACATGCTTCCCCAGCTTCACCTGTTACTTCCTGTCAGACAGGAGGTCTGTGATCCACCTGCAGGTGGAGTCATGTTCAGCTTGGAGAGCTTGTCCTGTAGCAGACCCGAATTATTGTATTAAAAGCATAGCTGAAATCCACAAACAGGATCCTGGCATAGGTTCCTGGTGAGTCCAGATGTTTGAGGATGAAGTAGAGGGCCAGGTTAACAGCCGCTCTACAGACCTGTTGGCTCTATAGGTGAACTTCAGGGGATCTAGGAGAGGGTCTGAGATGTGTTTCATGTTTGACAGTAACAGGCGCTCAAAGGACTTTATCACCACAGAGGTCAAGGCGACAGGTCTGTAGTCATTGAGTCCTGTGGTCCTTGGTTTTTTAGGGACAGGGAGGTGGAGGCCTTGAAGCAGGATTGCATGTGGCATGTCTCCAATGAGGTATTGAAAATGTCTGTAAACACTGGAGACAGATGATTGGCACAGTTCTTCAGGGTGGAGGGGGAAACAGAGTCCTTACCAGCTGCTTTATGGGGTTCTGTCTCCTAAAGATCTTATTAAGATCTCTCTCCAGGATGGACAGAGGTGTTGCTGAGGTGATGGGGAGGGGTAGCTGGGGTGGATGGTTGTGCTGAGTCCTGGGCCCCTGCTGCAAGTGTAGTGGAAGGGGTGGTAAAGTGTGGAGTGGAATTATAATGGGGGATGGTTCCAGGACTGTCCCATTGTCTTTCAAAGCACCAGTAAAACTTGTTCAGGTTGTTGGCAAGGCGTAAATCATTCACAGAATGGGGGGTTTTGAGCTTGTAACTGGTGAGCTCTCTGAGACCCTACCAGACTGAGCCAGCGTCCCTGTCAGAGTAGAGATGCTTAGCTTCATTAACCGCCCTGCTGAAGGTGTATTTAGCTTTTTTGTAGCCCCCCTTGTCCCCACTCTTGAATGCCTCCTCCTTTGTCTGCCTTAACCATATGAGTTTAGCTATGAACCAGGGCTTGTTGTTGTTGTAACTCACCAAAGTGCATGATGTTACAAAAAGTCCTGGCAAAAGCTGATGTATGACATCACAGCCTCTGTATATTCATCCAGACTGTTTGTGGCAGTCCTGAAATTTTCTCAGTCAGCACAGTCCAAGCACGCCTGTAAATCCACCACAGCTGCACTAGTCCACTGTTTTGATGTCCTCACAATAGGTTTGCAGAGCTTTAATTTCTGCCTGTATGCAGGAATCAAATGAACGAATGAACGTAAAGTTAAAGTTGTGATACGCGTTGCTGACGGTGGTGTAGCAGTGATCCAAAACATTCCCCTCTCTGGTCAGACATTTAATAAACTGTCTATATTTTGGGAGTTCATGACATAGATTCCCCTTGTTAAAGTCCCCAAGGACTATAACTAAGGACTCCAGATATGTTCGCTCCACACCCTGTATCTGGTTGGTGAGGGCGCACTATGCCTCGTGCATGTTGGCCTGCGCTGGAATGTAAACACTGACCAGAATGAATGAAGCAAACTCACAGGGAAAATAAAATGGTTTGCAGTCAATTAAAAGTTTCCAAACCAGAAGAACAATGTTTTTGTATCACTGTCACATCAGTACACCAGCCACTGTTGGCATAAAACAGATTCCTTCACCCTTTGTCTTGCCAGAAAGTTGTGCGTCTTGATCTGAAGAGTTGGAATCCTGCCAGCTGCAAGGCAGAGTCCGCTATAAGGTCACACAGCCAGGTCCCCATGAAGCACAAAACATTTTAATACCTGATTCTCCTTTCTAGTTTTCCTGAAATAATTCAAATGATTACTGGGGCGCAATTCCTCAGGTTACATTACCTAGTGAACACACGCCTAACCACGCCACAAAAGGAAAAAGATTGGACACACAGAGGGGCAGGTTGACAAAGGATCAAAGTCTGATAAATGATTAAAAAAGTATCAATATTTGTAGGCCTATCATATGAAACACAATAGACAAATGCTGAGGTTAGCACAGCAAAAGCTAATTTCCAGGACAGGAGAAGGACATATGATACTGGTTGATGTGCTACTTATATTTCTGAGTTTATTAGATATTAATTAAATTAATTAATTATGTAAGTAAGTCAGTAGAAAGACAAAGATAAATAAAATACACGTTTATATATATATATATATATATATATATATATATATATATATATATATATATATATATATATATATATATATAAGCAATAAACAGCAACCTGCTCCTTTACCATGATGAAATATGTCAGTATAACCATAAATGCCGTATCCACATCATATTTATACTATGTAATTCTACATTTTTTATATAAAAGTACTATGTATGTATGTATTTATATATAGACATACATACATACATTTTCTTCTGCTTATCCGGGGTCAGGTCGCGGGGGCAGCAGCCTAAGCAGGAAAGACCAGACTTCCTCTCCCCGCCACTTCATCCAGCTCTTCCTGGCATTCTCAGGCCAGCTGAGAGACATAGTCTCTCCAGTGTGTCCTGGGTCTTCCGCTGGGTCTCCTACCTCACCGGGAGGCATCCTAATTAGATGCCTGAGCCACCTCACCTGGCTCTTCTCAACGTGGAGGAGCAGCGGCTGTATTCCGAGCTCCTACCGGATGACCGTGCTCCTCACCCTATTGCTCGTTTTGGTCGCTTGTACCTGCGATTTTGTTCTTTCGTCACTACCCAAAGCTCGTGACCATAGGTGAGGGTAGGAACAAAGATGGACTGGTAAATCGAGAGTTTTGCCTTCGCTCAGCTCACTCTTCACCATGACAGATCGGTGCAGAGTCTAGATTACTGCAAATGCTGCACCAATCCGCCTGTTGATCTCCGCCCATCCTTCCCCCACTCGTGAACAAGATCCCGAGATACTTAAACTCCTCCACTTGGGGCAGGATCTCCTTCCCGATCTGGAGGGGGCACTCCACCTCTTTCCTGCTGAGAACCATGGCCTCAGATTTGGAGGTGCTGATTCTCATCCCAGTCACTTCACACTCGGCTGCGAACCTGTCCAGTGAGAGCTAAAGGTCATGGCCTGATGAAGCCACAGGACCACATCATCTGCTAAAGCAGTAACCCAATCCTGAGGTCCCCAAACTGCACCCTCAGCACCCTGGCTGTGCTTAGAAATTCTGTTGATAAGAGTTATGAACAGAATCAGTGACAAAGGGCAGACCTGGTGGAGTCCAACCCTCATCGGAAACGGGCCCGACTTACTGCCAGCAATGCAGACCAAGCTCTGGCACCAGCTGTACAGGGAACGTACGGCCCACACCAGGGGGTCCGATACCCCATATTCCCTGAGTACCCCCCACAGGACTCCCCAAGGAACACGGTCGAAGCCTTCTCCATGTCCATAAAGCCCATGTGGACTGGTTTGGCAAACTCCAATGCACCCTCAAGGATCCTGCCAAGGGTCCAGAGTTGGTCCACAGTTCCACAACCAGGAAGAAAACCGCATTGCTCCTCCTTAATCGGAGGTTCGACTGTCCGGAGGATCCTCCTCTCCAGTACCCCTGAACAGACCTTACCAGAGAGGCTGAGGAGTGTGATCCCCCTTAGTTGGAACACACCCTCCGTCCCCCTTCTTAAAAAGAGCGACCACCACCCCGGTCTGCCAGTCCAGAGGCACTGCCCCCAATGTCCAGGCACTGTTGCAGAGTCGTGTCAACCATGACAGCCCAACAACATCCAGTGCCCTAAGGAACTCCGGGCGGATCTTATCTGCCCCTGGGGCCCTGCCACCGAGGAGCTTTTTGACCACCTCGCAACCTCACCCCAGAGATGGGAGAGCCCACCCGAGTCCCCAAGGCCTGCCTCCTAATAAGGAAGAAGGCCTGAGGACGCTAATGAGGATATTTATATATAATATATTTTATGTTTTACAATATATTTTATTTTTTGTATTTTAATCATATTTAACCCTTATTTGGCACTCAGTTGCTTTTTTCTAATGCCTCTGACTTTTGAGCTGCTGAAATGTGTGGATCTTCCGAGTGTGAGATTAATTAGTCTAATCTAACCCTAGGTGTTGACATTAATCTTCAAATATAAGCACGTTTTACTTTAAAAAACAACATAATAATGAAACAAAAGATTATGCGCTCTGTGTACATTGTAAATCGATGCAGTTATTGATCGCTATTTAGCCAAAATTGGAATTTTGTCACTCCGTATAATATATTCAATGGCCCGCCAGACAAGTCTGGGAACTATTGAAGCCTCCAGAATCACGTGACGCCAGAGCATTTTGAACCTCTGATGTCATTACTCTGTTTATTCTGGTGAACCCATCCCATCAATTGCAAGCAGCTCTATTACATGTGAGCACATAGACTGGCTCACACAGCTGTCAATCATTGTGGAAAATCTAATTTTTGTTAAATGTAATAACTAATTTAAACCGATCCTATTATAAAAAAAAATGATCATTTGAGTAAACATCAGGGTGATGAAAACTACCCTGAGTGACAGGACCATTTTTGGGAAAAATTCATTTGGTGTGTACTGAGTTTTTAGTTTGGCCCATATCCCATTCACTGACATGGAGGGGCGGGCTTTATGAGCTATACTGCAGCCTGACACAAGGGTTGATTGCGATTGAAAAGCTACACTTTGAGGGGAACTTTCATGTTGTTCATTGTTATATACAGTCTATGGTTGTGACAGACTCTTTAAAAAAGTAAAGCTACCAATGTGCATTCCTGTCAACTTGCATTGAGAGTGTCTCTCCACTTTTTGGTTAAGCCATCAAAGCCGAAACCTACAAACTTGTTTATTAACTTGATATTTTCATGAACACACTGATTAAACTTACAGGAGACTTCATGCTAAACTGTATCTTCAAACAGAGAGGATGTCATCATTTTTATTACTCCGTTCACAAGATACAAGGTAGACTTATTTATATATAAACATACATATAAAAAATGAAATTACAGTTTGTCCTTGATCCTGCTACATTTTGCAGTTGAAGGATGTGCTGATTAAAATCGCCAGCAGTTACTATGAAAATTATAGTTAAAAATCTTACAGTGTAGACAGATGAAGCCACAGCAGCATTACAGGACTCTTTTCTGTTTGCAGACTGGCTAATGTTCAAAGATGCTGCCACTCAGGATAACATCAGTCTTGAAGAATATGCATCTTCAGTGACATTATATATCAGCAAATGTGTTGATGACATGGTGTTCACAAAGACGGTGAGATCATTCCCCAAACCAAAAGGCCTGTGTGAATGTGGAGGTGAAAGCTCTTTTCAGAGCTCAACAACAACAGCATTAAAGATATGTGGCAGGTGACTCAAAATGTCACAGGCTACAAAAGCAGGAGTGCCACCATCATGTGAGAGGCAACGCTGCCAAATGAGCTTGTTTTGATCTCCTCAACAAAGACTCAGCTGTGAAGTCTAGTTAACCTCCAGAGGACCGGCCACTCTCAGTAACCATAGCAGAATTGCAATAACTCCTGCTGAGAGTAAATCTAAATAAGGCTGCTGGTCCAGTTGCTCCGTAGTGTGTTAGTCCAGCAGCGGAATCCTCTGTATCTTTTTCCGGATGGCAGGGTGAACATAGGCTGCTGTCTTTCAGTATCCTTTGGGCTCTGTGCAGACACCTCACTTCAGTGAGGTCACTGATGCTCTGTAAATGGGGACCAGTGATGTTCTGGGCAGTTTTAATCACCCGCTGTAGAGCCTTCCTGTCCTGGACTGTGTAACGAACGATGCCTGTTCATGATGTTTCCAGTCAGTATGCTTTCTATTGCTCCTCTGCAGAAGTTGACCTGGATCTTGCTCTGGGATTTAGCCTTCCAAAGTCAAAGTCAAAGTCAGCTTTATTGTCAATTCTGCAGTATGTACAAGACAAACAGAGGATTGAAATTGTGTTACTCTCAACTCTCTGTGACAGAGAGTAGACATAAATATATATATATTTAAAAAGAGATAAATAAAACTGTACAATACAAACAAAGTTTCTGTAGGAAGTAGAGCATTTTCTGTGCTTTTTAACCTGGGTGGCAATGTGCGATATCCAAGAAAGGTTCTCAGTGACAGTAATTCCAAGGAATCTATAGCTATTTCTGCTGCTCCGCCTCAGCTCCACTGATGTAGACAGGGGTGTGTGTCTTTGCCACCTTTTTTCTAAAATCAACAATCAGCTCCTTGGTTTTATTCACTCTGCAAGGTTATTGATTTCCTCCCAGCATGAACTCTCATCGTTGTTTATAATACGGCCAATGATGGTGGTGCCGTCTGCAAAGTTCAAATAGTTTTCCTGATGTCTGGAAGTGCAGTCATGGGTGTACAATGTGTAAACAGGAGAGGCTGAGCACACAGCCCAGGGCGGGCTCAAGTGTTGAGCACTAATGTAGAGGAGGGGAGACTGCCAATCCAAACTGTCTGGGTTCAGCATGTCAGGAAGTCCAGTATCCAGTTGCAGAGCGTTGCAGAGAGTATTAAGTTTTCCAGTGAGCTTCATGGAGGAGAGTGTGTTGAATGCTGAGCTGAAGTCAACAAACAGCATCCTGTTGTCGCTGTTCTTATTCTCCAGTTGAGTGAAGACTGAGTGATGTGCAGAGATATGGCATCCTCCGTGAATCTGTTGGTTCTCAAAGAGTACTGGTAAGAGTCCAGGCTGGCAGGGATGGTGTCTTTGATGGGCTCGAGAACCAGTTTCTCAAACCACTTGATCGGGATGGGGGTAAGAGCAACAGAGCAGTAGTCATTCAGACTAGACACAGCAGACTTTTTAGCTACAGGAATGATGATGGCTGTCTTGAGGCAGGAGGGAACAGGGTCTGTTGTGAGAGTGAGATGTTAAAAATATCAGTCATAAAATTAACAAGCTGATCAGCACAAGTTTTTAGTATACATCCAGGAATGTTGTCTGGGCCTCATGGACTTGTCCATATTTACTCTTAGCAGGAGTTTTCTCACATCTGCTGTGGTCACTGAAAGTGGCCAGTCCTCTGGAGGTTGAGTAGACTTAATAGCTGAGTCTTTGTTGAGGAGATCAAAATGAGCATAAGAGACATGATAGGGACACTCCTGCTTTTGTAGCCTGTGACATTTTGAATTGCCTGCTACATATTTTTAGTGCTGTTGTTGTTGAGGTTTCTCTCCAGTTTCTGCTGATGTTTCCTCTTTGCTGCCTTGATGCCAGCTCTCTGTCATGCTCTGGTGGTGATGTATGCGTCCTTTGTCACCTGACTGAAAGGCAGCTGTTCTGGCTCTGAAAAGAGCCTTCACCTCCCCATTCACACAGGCTTTCTGGTTGGGGAATGATCTCACTTTGTGATCACCATGTTATCAACACATTTGCTGATATATGTCACAGAACATGCATATTCCTCAAGATTGATCTTGTTATCTTGAGTGGCAGCATCTTTGAACATTTGCCAAACTGTGTGCTCAAAACAATCCTGTAGAGCTGCTGTGGCTTCATCTGTCCACACTTTAACAACCTTAACTGTTAGTTTGAGTTTTTTCATCAGCTGACAATATGTCAGCAGGAGGAGCAGAGAAATATGATCTGACAGGCCAAAGTGAGGGCATGAGAGGGCTTTGTAGCTGTCAGGAATATTTGTATACAGGTGGTCCAGGATATTTCTTCCTCTTGTGGGAATCTAGACATGCTGGTGGAATTTAGGTCAGATAGATTAAGACAGAGAAGCGTAAGACAGATTTGCGGTCTGTTTGATGAAAATCACCAGCTACCATGAAAATTCCATCAAATTTGCATCTGTGTTTTGAATGAATGAATTCTCTAGGCAGATAATATGGACAACATCTTAGCACCACCAACTCAATATCTGGTGACCACAATCCATCTACTTTAACTGCATTTGAGCACCAAAGTCCACCCATCCAGTGCAATAGCTTGATCCGGGACGTTAGGGATTAACCATGTCTTTGTGATGATGTGCGAAGAGCTGTCACGTATCTCCCGTTGTTGAGTGATCCTCTTGCAGTCTGCTGCATTCATTCTAAAACCCACATAACTTTTTCCCAATGTTGATGAGTGCTTCTCACCGTAGGGAAAGCCCTGCCTAAGCCAAGAGGGCAAAGGAGTAAAAAAAAAAAAAAAAAAAAAAAAAGGAAAATATAGCAAAAGTAGCAATCCTATCACCACTATCCATTTAGTTGTGGCAATAAGAGGAATTAAAGTACACATTGCCATGTGCAGATATGGTCAATAATGCCAGTTTTTGGTAAAATACCACCAAACACAGGTTTAGTTCCGCTACAAAACATTTCAGCAGTAAGATGTCTTTTAGCCTGTTAAAAGCTGCTAGAGCTAATGTAAGTCAGCATCTCTTTTTCACACATTTTTTCCCATTAAATACAACCAAAAGAGGTTAAATATATATGATATACATATAATAAATCCCTAACACCAAAAAAAAAGTTTGTTGAGGAAGATGCCTTTTAGCCTGCTTAGCTTAGCTTAGCAGGTAAAGCTAGCAGGAAGCTGCCTTTTAGCCTGCTTAGCAGGTAAAGCTAATTTTACCACAAGTCTGTGACATCTGTTTTCACGCATATTTATTTCTTATTAAATAGAACCCAGTTCAATTCATATAATAAATTCCCAAACCCAAAATATTTTGTAAAGGAAGCTTCCTTTTAGCCTGTGTAGCTTAGCTTACCAGGTAGAACTTTTGTTACCACAAGTCCTGTAACATCTATATTTCACACATTGAACCTATTTCTTTCGCATTAAATAGACCTAATAGAGGTTATATATATATATATATATATATATATATATATATATATATATATATATATATATATATATATATATATATATATATATATATATATATATATATATAAAATATATAATATATAATATATATTTAGTAATTCTGACACCCCAAAATGTTCCTCAAATCTGAGCAAAACTCTGTGCGGTTGCCACTGGAATGGCTTTGAAATGGGCAGTTTCTTTTTACCTTATGAGCATATATATGCATGGTGCACTGTGAATGATAGCTCAGTCAAAGAGTGCTGCTGATTGGTCGATTGTAATGTGAATCCTGGACAAACAAATTAGTTTTCGATCCAGGGACAACACTTACTTGGGGATATTAGATTGTGTGTGGTGTTACACATGGCTGTTCAATGTTTACGCTCATTAAATCACCTAAAAAATAAAACTAGGTTCCTGCAGTATAACCATACAGACCTCAAGACTCATCAGACTGTTACGTTATATTCTGCTTTTCATGAAGGAGGTGTTCAGTTACCAGGACCCATCATCGCTTCTTTTTCAACTTTCTTTTGGGCAAAAGTAGTGTCTATGGTTTTTTCCCTGAAACACACTGCAGTGCACATCTTTGTGTATCATTAATCACTAAAGTATGTGACCATGTACTGTTAAATAGCATACATCCAATATAATCATAATGCTATTTATTCTTATCTATTAACCTGATCTTGGCTATATTCACCCTCACAAAGCCATTGTGCACATTGTACTACTACACATAGCCCTCACTGTCTGTGTGCCTATTATTCAAATTTCAGCTCAGGATGCAAAAAAGTAAACAGAGTGTGCAGCACATGCATTTGAACTGTCATAGAACCAGGCCTGTCTATGTTTGTTGGTTAACATAGACACAGACAGAGAAGAAGCTCATAGATCAGGAACTAATACATTACAGGGATGTGGGGCTGAGGACATCTAATGCTAACAGCTAGATGAAATTGGCTGCATTTCACTGGAAGCAGGAGATTCCTATTTGGAATTAATAACCATGTTAACTATTCTAACTTTACAGGGCATTGTTTGACATTTCTTTTAAAGAGTCAACATCCCTGGCATACAGCACCTTAGCTTTGCTACAAGCTAGCTACTTCTAAAGCTAACACTACATGTAGGTTCTGTACCTTTTTGTAACCGCATTGTGAGCTCTGAAACCACACTGAGCCATTCCTTGGCTGGATGTGATGCCTGTCCTGTCCAAATGCCATAAAACACAAAAAAGATCTTTGTGAGCATTCAGGCACAGACTAGGTCAGACTTGCAGCTGGAGCTCTGGCTCTAAGCTGGATGTGAGAACCAGATGAGGTCTGTCAGGCTGTCCTATCAGGTAATATTTTTCCTTACCTTCATAAATACTGCCCGCTTTCCTGAGACTCTCTGACTCTCCAGTCACCACCAGAGCAGAGGAAGTGGATCTGCAACAAGCATTTTAATGTTAAGGTCAAAACTTTTTTTAAAAAAGCTTTTATATTAATCATTTAATATACCTTATCAGTTTATGAAGTGGTTTGCCATTCACTCTGAAGATGAAAATCCTTAAGAGATAAAAGCCTAATGCTGGATGCCAAATTAGGAACTGAGGGTCCAATTATTTGCTTATATAATGATGAAATGATCACTTGGTGGTCACATATAGGATGGAGATTGTACACCCTGTCTCTGCTGAGACAGTCTACATTCGCTGCTTAACGTCCTGCAATGGGGTTTAAAGTTCTCGAAAAGAGGACCTTGTATTGCTGTTTCCAAAAGATCCATAGTTAACTTTAATTGTCAGCTGAAACCTTACATTTAAAAGAAATCAACAGTCTGGTGGAAATTCCACACATAGCGGAGAAGCAATCAAGTCAATTTTAAATCAAGTCAATTTTATTTATAGAGCCCACTATCACAAAACATGGCTTGCTTCAGAAGGCTTTACAGCATACGACATCCCTCTGCCCTTAGACCCTCATATCACCTAAGGAACAACTCCCAAAAGGAACCCCTGTAACGGGGAAGAAACCTCAGGAAGAGTGGCAGAGGATGGTGAGGGATCCCTCTTCCAGACAGACATGCAATCAATGTCGTAAATAACAAATGAAATACAATTGTGGCAAAAAGGAAAGAGGAAGAGAGAGGGGAAGAGAGGGGGAGAGAGGCACAGCAATAATGGAAACAGATGCATGTCATATTACAATAACGATAGGTGTGAAATTACTAAATGCACTCTGTGATGATATTGTGGGTGTTGATTAGTCTCATGTGTATATTGAGAGTGGAAGTGTCCAAAAGCATGATCACAGCATTGGCAACTAGGAACAAGACCATGATCAGGGCGAGCAGGATAGCAGATATCCCTAGTAAGTGTTGTCCCTAGATCAATGACTAACTTGTTTGTCCAGGATTCACATTGCAACCAGCCAATCAGTAGCAATTGTAATGTCATTTACAGTGCACCATGCAGTTATCCGCCCATGAAGAGAGAAAAAAACCCGCTTAATTTCAAAGTCATTCAAGCAGCAATAGCAGGCAGAGATTTGCTCAGATTTTCAGCACATTTCATTACTATATACTTGACTGCTGTTGGATCTTTTTAATGGGAAAGGAAATGATTGAAAAATAGATGTTACAGGACTTGTATTAACATTGGCTCTTTCTGCTAAGCTAAGCTAAATGTTAGCTCTACCCGCTAAGCTAGGTTACGCAGACTAAAATGCAGCATCCTTTAAGGCTACAAACTGTTTGGGGGTTGGGAAATTATTATGTATATAACCTTTGTGGATTGTATATAATGGGAAATAAATGTGTAAAAAAATGATTTACAGGACCTGTGGCAACATTAGCTCTACTTGCTAAGCTAAGCTAAATAAAGCTAAACAGGCTAAAAGGCATCTTGTTGGTAGCATTAGCTAAGCTTAGCTAAGCTAAACTAAGTAGGCTTGAATGCAGAATCCTCTACACATTGTCTTGGGGTTGGGAAATTGTTGCCATGTATTTACACTCTGTGGTTTGTATATAAAGGAAATAAATACATGTAAAAAGATGTTGTAGGACTTGGGTAATGTTAGCTCTACCTGCCAAGCTAAGCTAAGCAGGCTAAATGGCAGCTTGCTGATGAAATGTTTTTCAGACATTACTTACCATACCTGCATCTCAGCGATGTGTGTGTTAATGCTTCTTATTATTTCAATTGATTGCATAGGCAACTCTATGTATATACATTATGTTATGTAGGCTATACAAGCCAGAGAGGTTAAATACATATGAATAATTCCCAAACCCCAAAGCAGTGTGTAGAGGCAGTTTTGTTTTTAGCCTGCTTAGCTTAGCCTGGCAGGTAAAGCTAGCAGCAAGATGCAACATCTATTTTTCAAACATAAACAAATTTGCTGTGCAATGTAGGTATCCTATAGTGCACTATATAGTGGATGGAATTAACTACTGAGAATTTGAACATCACAAAATGGCAAACACACTATGAAGTGCACTATATCCATGATAGGGGACATTTTTTAACACAGCTATTGAGCCAGGCACAACACTTACTTGGGGATATGAGCCCCATGCTGCCTTGTGTGGATTATGGGCGCCACTCTGGTGCTTGGGCACAAGTTGGCGTTTCCAATAGTTGCGGTACAGAATGGTTCACAAATCTTCTTTCTCAGGGTGATTGTAAATAAAACGTGAAAAACACAATCTCTTCCACCCATTGACTGTACATAAAGATGGATTTATATGCCCCACTTATCCCTGCTATGCCTAAGTGAGGTTAAAATCCCAGATACAGGTGTTGCTGTGGTGCTTGCTATGGTGATGTCAATGAGAGCTGTGTTCCGCACAGTAGCAATATCCGCAGTTGGGGAGTTCCCACCAAAACATCAATCTGACCAACCTGTGGTGGACTGCCTTGGCATGGTCTCTGTAATTCTCGAGTTCCCCTATGCAAGTGGGGACACGTCAAGAGAGTAGTGTCTGAAGTCTAATCCGCTGTCTTTGTTTTGCCCAGATAAAAGTAGATATCATCCTATTCCATTCATTAAATTGCTTTGGTGGTATCTCAATTGACAACGACTGGAAGAGGTACAGGAGTCGAGGCACCACGTTCATCATAACAATGTCTATCCGATTGTACATATTTGTCGGTAATAAGGACCAGCGATTTAAGTCTGTCTTGATGTCAGCTGTTATAGGGGTATAGTTGTGGTCATAAATGGTAGTTAAGTCCTTTGGTATTTGTACTCCAAGGTATTTCATAATATTATTTGTCAGTTTAAATTTACATGTTGTATAGATATTTTCATGTGGACTCAGATTATAGGTTAGAGTTTGGGTTTTATGTAAATTTAATTTATAGCCAGAGTATGAGCCAAATTCTTCAAGTAGGTGTAACAAATTGGGGAAACTTACTTTGGGGTTGCTAAGGGTCATAAGAATATCGTCCGCATATAGACAAATTTTATATTGTGTGTTTCCAATCTGTACACCAGTTATGTCCTCATTCTCTCTTATTGCCTGAGCCAATGGCTCAATAAAAAGAGCAAAAAGTGTAGGGCTAAGGGGGCACCCCTGACGACAGCCCCTCTCCAGAAGTATTGTATTAGACAGGGACCCGTTAATTTTTATTCTGGTTGTAGGGGAGCAGTATAGGGAGTTCAAACATCCAATTACCTGATCATTGAAGTCAAACGCTTAAGAACCAAATACAAATATTTCCAACGAACAGAATCAAAAGCCTTTTCAGCATCAAGGCTAATGGCTATAGATTCCCTGTCGCTACTTCTCATCCGATTAATAAGGTGGAGGGCTCGTCACACGTTGTCTTGGGTTTGCCTGTACTTCACAAAGCCAGTCTGATCTGGGTCTATCAGATCTGGGACGATGCCCTCCATCCTTTTTGCTAGTATTGATGCATATAATCTGTAATCCATGTTAAGCACTGATATGGGTCTGTACGAGCTACATTGTGTCTTGTCCTTACCTGGTTTGGGGATCACTGAGATTATAGCTTGTCTCCAGGAAAGCGGTGTCTCTCCGCCCTCAGGACATAATTAAAGCATTTTTGAGTACCGGTACAAGGATTTTTCGAAAGGTTTTATACCATGTCGCAGGGTAGCCATCAGCTCCTGGCATTTTACCTGTTTTCAATCTCGATATGGCTCTATTAATTTCTTCATCCATAATGTCTTGGGTCATTATTTTATTTTGCTCCATACCCACCGATGGTAAATCTAAAGATGATAAAAATCGGACACAGCTACTGATTCAGCTACCTGGGGTTGTGAGTATAAGTTCTTATAATAAGTTTCAAATGTGTTTTGAATATCCTCCAGTTCGTGACACATTCTATCAGTCTGTAGGTCTTTAATTTTGTGAATAAATCTCTCTGCCAATTGTTTGCGCATCCTCCATGCAAGCAGTTTTTTAGATTTAGGCCCATTTTCATAGAATGATTGTTTGATAAATTTAAGTCTTTTTTCCATTTGATTTTCGCATATGTTATTCAGAGTTTGTTTTGTGTCTCTGATTTGGTTTAGGACATCATTATCATTATACTTCATGTGTCTGGTTTCCAGGGATTTTAGTTTTACAGTCAGATCATTAATTTGTTTCTCATTTTCTTTCTTCTTACGTGCTGACCACATTATTAGTTTGCCTCTGACAACAGACTTGGCCGCATCCCATAATGTACTGGGAGACACCATCTCGTTATCATTAAACAACATATACTCTTCAAATTCTTTCTCTATATATTTTCGCACTGGGAGTCATTTAAGAGGCTAGTATTTAGACTCCACAGGGTCTCTTTAGGTCTGTTATCTAAATGCAGTGTCAAATATACCCGGCATGGTCTGAAATATCTCTTACCCCTATGTCACATTTTAAAATCCTATGCATGTCAGTTTTAAACATAAAAAATAATCAATTCTTGAATACATACAATGCAGTGGGAGAAGAAAGTAAAACATTTATCTGTCGGATGTAATTCGCGCCATACATCCAACATGCTTATTTCTTTAAGCATTTTTTTGGTGTATAATGCTTCAGGTTTTATATTTTTTGTTCTACTTGTAGAGTCTAAGGTGGGGTGTAAATTAATATTCCAGTCACCTGCGCTTATCAGCACACCTGATGCTTCTGTAGTTATCATGTTAAACACCTTTTTAATTAGTCCTTTATTAGTTCCTGATGGTCTATAAAAATTAAATAATGTTACTTCTTTATTATCAATGAAACCTTTAACCAATAAGTAACGCCCTTCTTTATCTGTAATTTGTGAAGAAAACTGGAAATTTACTCTGTTCAAATTAATACTGCTACACCCCTTGCATTCCCTTTCAAAAGAGGAGTAAAATGAGTTCCTAAATCCCATTTTACACAGTTTCCCATGTTCAATATTTGTTAGGTGAGTCTCTTGCCAGAAGATTATATCTTGCTTCTCCTTTTCATTTTAGCAATGGCCTTACTCCTCTTGATGGGATTATTTAGCCCATTAACATTAAGAGTGATCACTCTGTACTCTTGATGATGCATTTCAGTTGTTGGAAAAAGAAAACAAGTTTATCTTAATAGTTAAACATCCATAGATGACCAGAACAACAAAACATCTGCCTGTGTACCAAAGTAGAACGTAACATATGAACCTAACATACATAATGAACATTTGTAACTTCCATCCTAGAAGTGTAGTTTCAACTTCTAATTTGGGAGGGGAGTCCCTTAACCTAGAAGGTGCCCCTCCCCGTGTCACCCATTCTCTGACAGGATAACATCAGAGCAGTGCACGAGAGAAATAAACATTGGCTCCCAGACATGCAGTCAGTTTAACTGGCAACGGTTTAGAATAGAGAAATAAACCTGATCATGCTATACAGTCTGGTGTGGTATTGGCTGTAATAGTCTTACCGGTCTCTGCAGATTACTCAGTTATTCACAATACCAAAACCTCTCATGAAGCCTCCTCATTGCATTTAAAACCCTTCAGTTTGTCCTGAATATGTTTGAGGCGGACCTCCTGCTGCCGGGCGTGATTTTGGGCCAGCTGTTTCCCACGGAGTTTGTTTTGATCCCGTCGGGGTGCACTCTGCGTGGGGGGTCTGCTCCGTGTCCGTCCGGGATAAGTCCCTCTTCCTCAGGTCCTCAGTCGTCTCCTCCACGTTGTTATAGATAACTGGCCCCGTGTCAAAAAACACTCTGAATTGTGCTGGGTAAAGCATCTGGAAACGAATGCCCTTCTCCTTGAGAGCTTTTCTGATGAAGGTGTATGCCTTTCTTTTCATGTGTATTTCTGTGGGGTAGTCCTGCTAAAAAAACACTCGTTTTCCATTGTAGTGGATCTCCTTTTTTCTCCAAGCGGAGCGGAGCACCTGCTCTTTAGTTGTATACTCCAGGAAATATACGAGCACGGACCTGGGGTTGGAGTCTTGCGGTGGTCTGGGTCCCAGTGATCGGTGGCAACGCTGAATACCGAGGGGGGTGGTGAGAGAGAGTTCATTTTTGAAAAACTGCTCCAGAAAAGTTTTCATGTTGTCCCCCTCGGCCCCCTCTGCAATACCATGGATCCGGATGTTATTCCTCCGGGAACGCGCCTCTAGGTCCGTTAACTGGGCTTGAATGGATTTTTGGAGTTCAATTGTGTACATTAACATCTCCGCATGCTCGGGCGTGACTTTCCTCCACGCCAGCCACTCTCTGCTCCGCTGCCTCAACTCTATCCGTTATTTCTTTTAACTCAGATGAAATGCCGCTTAGGTTCGTACACATTTCTCCTCAGAAGTCCACCAGCTCGCTTCTTGAGTGTCCCTATTGCCTCGTTCAGGTCTTTTTTCACAACCACAAGAACTGCCTGTATCTCGTCAATTATCTTCGCTTGAATAGCTTCCATAGCCTCTTGCTCAGCTAGTATGCTAACGTTAGCTGTATCCTCACTTTCTGACGGCGAGTTATCGTCTTTTCCAGGGTTTTGTTGTGAATTCTGTCTGGTGTGTCTTTTCTTTCCCCCTGTCATGCTACATTGATAACTTTTCTGCGTGATTATCCAGGGTTTTTTGGGGGAAAATAAGGTCGTCTGGGAGCCGCCGCTTTTTGCTGCCATTTGCTTCTACGCCATACTGAGTCTCCCAGCCAACAATTTTAAATTGTTGGCTGGGCAAAAGAATGAAAATGTCTTCCCAACAGGAGGTATGATATTGCTAGAGCTTCAGTGCCACCACTTTCATTCATTCAACACCCTGATCCTTTTTTGCACCTTTTTCTTTTCTTCAGTTTTATAAGAGGAGCCACAACAGCTCACCAGAGCTTTGCTTAACTTTAATTTTTGAAGCCATTTTCTTTTTAAATCTTTGACGCTTTTCTTTATACCAGTTTTTGGTCAGTAAAGACACTTTTGCAATTCGTTTTAAGTAAACTCAAATTAACAATTTAAAGGGCATTTGTCAGACCAATGGGACTACTTTTGATTATTTCATGCGAGTTTTAATTGAGAAGGACACTCCGTGATTCGCCGTCAACTCTGCCACAGATCTAGAAGCAACACCTGCTGCACAAACTGTCAGCATCCGTTGCCTGCTCTTAAAGACTTTGTAAAAAGACTTTTACCGGTTCGCTGAGGCGGACACCGAGGCCAGTTAAAGACTGCCACACACCGACTCCACCTGCCCGGCCGCCGCCACCTTTCAGCAGGTCACCTCGTCTAGAAGACGCGCAGCAGCTCTCCACTGGAGTGAAGCAACGACCTGGACCTCCCCGGAGAAGTCTAATCATGTCGGCAAAAGTAGGCAGAATAACATCTTCTAGTGATCAGAGTTGATGTCATATAGCTAAGCTTTAATGCCAAATTTCTAATTCTATTTTACCGCTCAGCACGCATCCACGCTTTAGAGAGTCACATATTTCTACCCACTATCATCCATAATTAATCATGTACATCACCTGAACATACATCACTTAGGTTCCCTTTCATTTGTTCACTGTCCTTTATATGTCATACTACTTCCTCTATTTACTCATCATTTTATTAGCCTAAATAAAATATTTAATTTATTGCCAAGTCGTTGTCTGTGAATATTATTTCATGAGAGAAACAAGATCAGTGTATACAGGATAAAGGGTACAGATTGTGAGACTGATTGAAGTGATGACATGTTCTGAAACTGTCATAATATAAAATTTTCTCCTAAATGGAGAATGGTGCCCTTTTCCTTTAACGAGTGCAAAATCCAAATTCTAACATAGTTATTGATAACCGCAACATAATATAGCAGAAAATGTAGTCAGACAGGGAAGACCAAGAAACTAGAAAATATTTTTATATTATAAGTAGTAGTATAGTATTAAATATATAACTTCCTAGGATCAAACAGGGTATCATATGGTACTGTTTAGTGACAGATCTATGATTATGAGTGTCATTCTTCCACCAACTGATTTAATACTTTCCACTCTCTAAAGTAAAAAAACAAAAACGTTATTATTTCTTATATGTGAAGTATGTGAAAACATAGTGTGTGCATTAGTGCATGAAAGTATGGGACAAATCACGGCCCACTTTGATCCAGTCAGGAACAATGCATTTTATTTGACATTACCAGACAATACGGTATTAACGTTATATAGTATGGATGGCATTCACAGACTGTGTATATAGTCTATGGTGGCAACCTGTTGTTTCTCTCTGTAGGTAAACTGTACCATTGGTTTCGCAAACAATATGTTCAAGGTACACTGTTGTTGAAGCTACACATTTAGCTTAGCCAGGTTGTTGGTTACAGACATAGACAGATCAATAGCTCCATGAGGACATTTTAGAACATGATAAATTAAGTAAATTAGTTAAATATCTATTAAAACTGAAGCTGTATTTACTGAATTCAAGGTGAAAGACTTTATTAAAGAACTGCTGTTGATGGTTAGCAAACCGAGATTACCATCCATAGAAAGTCAGTGTGAGGAATTAGCTTACTGTAATCCTGTAATGAATTAGTTTACTGTAAACCCACCGGAAGTTGCACCCATAACTGTTTATACCTCAGGAATAAGGTGAATTGGACAAGTTTTCAATTCTACTTATATCGGACATGCCTATATGCAAAACGTGTTTATGTATGGCTCTACAACATTACACAGAACGCTGATTTTAAATTCAATAATTAAAATAATTAGTCTTCTTATGTTTTGCTTACATATTTTAGTTTGGTCAAATAAATGTTACTTTCAGTGTGTTATACAGGCTATAATTTATTCCATTCCATTCCATTATAACTTACCCCTCTGGTGACTCCTGACGTCCATATCTGGCAAAAAAAAATGAAGAAAAAAACCCATTACAATGACATCTAGCATAAAACTACTTTTTAATATATCTGTACCATATTGTGTACATGCTGCATTTACGTGAGCTTTGGCTGTGGTTCAGTGAGGCATTTTGGCCCCTCTGCCCTGTGCTGGTTGGTCTATTCATGCTCTGCCTTGCTGTCTCTTGGGCTGTGTTTGTCTTGGAGTAAAGGTTTGACAATGCTGTGTCTGTAATTCAGTCACTCTTCATCAAAAAAGCCAGAACTCATCTTGAAGGTCCAATGTAATCCCTGCATGAAACTCCTCCTGCTTATCTTGCTCTATGTGTGACGTTCCATTAGATACAGACACTGAGGAAAGAAATGAGTGATTTAGTATTCAATATAGCCCCATTTCCTGTATTTACTGAAGAAGCATAGATATTTATCCTTTGACTTTGCAGTGTTGAGATTTAACTCTATCTTCAATGCCATGTATGGCTGTACTGAGCCACTCTACTGTTTATGTGAAAGTAATAAAAGTAACAAATACTGTAAAAATGTTGCTGTAAATATTACTGTATTTCAATTGAAAGGTTTATTGCTGTATTTTAATGTAAAGTATTAAGTTACTGTATTTTCATGTATAGTACTTTTACTGTTTCTATGTTTTATATTGGGGCTTTTTTTAATTGTTTATGTTTTTATATGTATATTATTATTTCCGGGTGGGTTTTTTTCAGTTCACAAATAGTTTCATTACCTTTCAACATATCAAAAGTAAATATTTTAAATCACAATTTCTACTGAGAAATTGTAAGCAATATTGTTAGTAATATGTTACTCTGATACAATAACAATCAAATTGCAGTACAGCACAGATACTTATTTAATTTAAATCACAGTCACACACCATTATTCAACATTTAAGCATAGCAGAGTGAAAGGGTCACCAAAATTACTGCAATTCATCCTGAAGGGAGCATGAGCATCTGTACTACACTGTGGTTAGACTAACTATTTGAAGGGAGGGGGGGCAACAAGACACAGGTGTAAAACATTAGGTTGGGGCAGGTCATCACACAGGAGGGAAACATGAACAAGGGCAGGAAATGTAGGACCTGAAATGAAACAATAAGACAATAAGAAACTTGACTGTCCTAGTCAAGAGTTGACATGTCAGCACAATCCCTCAAACATCTATAAGTCTGCATACATGGGGGGGGAGCATGGTAATGGGCACTGTTTCTTAGGGTTTAAGGATGTTTCGGGCTTAGACCACACTCAGTACGGAGTTCAGGATTTTTCTCCCCTTTGATGCTTTTTTATGCACTCTGGCCCTTGATTTACATTCAAAGTACACATCTTAATTGAAAATTTGAAATGTGTACATCAAAAAATGTCACAACTGGGGGTACTTCAAAACTGCTTTCATTACACATGTATTGACTAGTTCTGTATTTATGTTAACAGTTTTGGAATGTAACTAGGTAATCTAATTAAGTGTTATAGGCAGCCTAAGTACAATTTTAAGGCTTGTGTACTTGAGTACTTCCATTTAATGCTATGTTTGTGGGCTACTTCACTCTTCATCTCAGAGGCATATGTTGTACTGCACTACATTAGTTACTTTACAAATTCAGATTATTAATACAAAATATAAATCAACTAATAATTATGATGTATTATTATAGATTAATCTAGGTCCATATTTCATAATAATTAACATACAGGTTATGTTACTCTGAAATGGGGCATTCACTATGGTAAATACTTTTATTTCTGGTTGGCTTTTTTCAAGTATATTTTGTTGTTCATACATTTGTACTAGTACTTGAATGATATTTTGAATGCAGAAATTTTACTTAAAACAGTATTTCTGCACTGTTGTTACTTTTACTTCAGTAAAAGATCAGAGTACTTCCATGAGCATATGTTAGTATATTGGAATTTTAAATGCTGTTTTCTTTCACTCATATAGCCTGTTTTCAGACCCATTTGATGCAGTGTAGTGTGTGCACTGTTTACCTCTCCATCAGCTTCCTGTCTGTCCCTGCTGTCACTCTGAGAAGAAAGTCTGTTTACACTTGGAGTTTTTAACATAGCAAAATAAATGTGTGAACTGTTTTAGCTAGAACTAAATCGGGCTGTGTAAACAAAGAAAATCTTTTTTTTTTATATAAGTGATTTTCATTTTTGCAGAGTATGCAAGTTGAAATCACGAATAAGCCATCCCATGCTTTAAATAACAGTATTGGGGCCTTAAAACCATAAACTTTGTATATGGGTTGTTTTAGAGAAAAACGGCTGCTAGTGGTGACACCACAGTAAATTAGCATACTGGCTTTCTTTGGCTATTCACCTGCTTTTGTTCCTTTTTTCAGCCAATCAGCTGCACGTTAAAGAGGAACCACATGGCTACTTAAACAGCCGCTCCTGCGTTTAAAGTAGGCTAGAAATTGTTACTGCTACTTCTGGAAGCTGTGTGTTTTCATCACTGAATGAAGATGGAGCAGGAAAAACTCATTGCAGAAGAACTAAATCAGGGCTGTTACAGCACAAATATTTGGCAGAAGCCAGATGCTCCTGGTCATACCAACGCCGATCTCACTTCCGATTCTGTAAGATATCAGAAATTATATCTACTGTAACATTTGAAGACAATAAAGAAATAGAAATGGAGAAGATCCGTAACTTTGACTGCAAATGCTACAGAAGAAGAAAGGAGAATTCTCTCCTTGGAACACAGTCGTGTAGCCTTTCTCCAGAGCTTATGTACATCATACAGATGGATTCTTTAGCTTTAATAATTGGACACCTTGAGGCAAACAGGCGTAGTAGTTATTTATGAAATAACTACATCCACCAAGAGGCCTGCAATGAAAAGAAAGCACCCCTGAACTTGTTATCTGATCGAAGGCAATGAAGTCTGCAGGAATACTTATTAGATTCTTATGGGGTGAGTTTTCATTAACGTCCAAGTTATCTACGTTACGTTAGTGTTCATTTAAAATCACATACAGGGATTACAAACTGTTTTTCATGCTACAAGCTATCCTTTATTAATCCACCATGAGTTTCATTCATGTCCAATTTATCTAGCTAGCTAGCTAGCTAGCTCAGTATTGTTGTTTTAAAATGCAAATGATACTTACATTGCAACTGTGAGCATCTGCTATTAATTTGAATAACACAACAACCTGATAATGTGCTTGAATAATTTGTGAATAACACACCATGGGTGAATAACACCTTTGGGTGCAAGAATAACACATCTATGGGTGCATGAATAAAAGTACTGACTGTGATGCTAATGATTTAGCAACTACCTGAGGGCAGTTTGTATGCATACATCCACAGTCAGGTGACAAGATGCCTGTTGTTTGTTTGCCTTTTCTGACATAATCAAACACTTTGATGAGAACAGGGGAAGACCACGGTTAAGGAAGAGGGGCTCACAGCCACTGCCAGCCAGGATCATCAGCCGTGAACAGATCGACAGAGCTGTGGAATTTAAAAAAAAAAAAAAAAAAAAACTACACAGAAGACAATGCCATCATGCTGCCTTGTTGACATCCTGGGCATGGGGATTGGGATGTGAAGCTTCACTCCACACTTAGCATCCACTTCCTGATTGCTGGGCAGACCAAATTTGCCCCAAAGCCACAGGCTTTGGACTAATCAAGCAAGCATTCATGAGGACCAGAGTCAAAACTTTGGCAGACATCGCTAAGGTTAGTTTATTTTATTTGACTACTGTAAATATGGTAAATGGCAGGGGCCCTTCTGTGCGGAGTTTGCATGTTCTACCCGTGTTCGTGGGTTCTCTCCGGGGTCTCCGGCTTCCTCCCACAGTCCAAAGACTGTGGGACCCTTACGAGGACAAGCAGTTACAGAAAATGACTGACTAAATTTGTAAAATATGCATTTTTAAAAAGTCATGAAAAGAATTAATAGAATAGAATTATTTTGATTGCGGTCCTTGTTGTCAACTGGTAGTAGAAAACAGCCCTCCAGAAAGTCACCTCAATATCCCACAGCTTGTTGGAATTGCTGATGGCAGAGTGATAGTCAAGACCTTCGACTGGAAGACGCATCTGAGTCCCTACTTCCGAAAGCTCCCACAGATCAAGAGTTATCAGCACTTCAGGTATTTATATTCAAACTTCCACATTGTGTACATATAAAAAGTAGTGAGCCATGTTTTAAATATCCTGTTGTGTGCTTATAGTCCAGGGGTCGGCAACTAAGTTTGGCCTCGGGCCAAATTTTTTCTGACTAACTCAATGGTGGGCCAAAATTACATTTTCATCAGGCAAACCTGTCTTTTCCACAAAAAAATTCTCTCATTTTTCTACATAAACATGATTTAATAAAGTTATTTATATTAAATCAATTGAATTTGTTACACTGTTATTACAATGTCTATGTTAGGAAACAGCCAGTAGCCTGGTGATAATAAGGCTGCTGTCTGTAATCACACATACTCTGTTAAGACTTAATGCTTAAATAATAAACACTTTTCTGAGCTTAACTAACTTATTCATCATTTTAAGGTCATTTGCTGTAATGATTTGGTTTCCGTTGGTAACGCAGCCTATTCTCGCGTGACGTGATGCTGTTATTGTTTTTGTTTTTTTTTCTGCGATAACGCGATAACGTGAGACATTAGTTAGCTAGCTAGCAAGACAAAATGTCATTGTCCAAAGCAGTCAAAAGGAAAGTCGACAGCGAAGGTAGGACGTATAAAGAAGAGTGGAGAGAAAAATATGCATTCATCCTACCTGATTTTATGAACGCCAAGCCAGTCTGTCTCATCTGCAATGAGGTTGTTGCAGTTTGCAAAGAATATAATATCCGAAGGCACCACGAGACTAAGCATGGCAACTTCAAAGCTGCATATCCACTCCAGACAGAGGCGCGAAGGCAGAAAGTTAACGCACTGACAGCTGGATATGCACACAGCAGCAAGATCCTGGTTCGAGGACTCACGGCGCAGCAAAAGGTGACAAGTGCATCCCTTAAAGCGGCATGGGTTCTAACCCGGCACAACAAACCATTCACTGATGCAGAGGTTTTAAAGAAGTGATGGTGGCAGTTTTGGAGGAGCTGGCTACTGATAAATCAATGGATGGCGTGATTACCTCAGTGAAACAGGTGCCTCTTTCTGCGAGGTCAGCTTCCGGCGCATAGACGCACTGTCGGATGCTGTGCATGGAGTCATTATCAGTGATCTGAGTCAGGCCGAATACTTTTCTCTGGCCATTGATGAGAGCACCGACAACACAGATGTAAGCCAGATGTGTGTCTATGTGCGATATATTATTTATGGAAAGGAGTTCAGGGAGGAGTTGCTGTCTCTAATTCCACTAGAGGGGAACGCCACTGGGGAAGTTATATTTACCAAACTGGAAGAATTATTCAAACTCCATTCATTGTCATTTGAGAAAATCAACCTCATTGTGACAGATAGGGCACCTGCCATGGTTGGTTGCCACAGAGGTCTGGTGAGCAGAATGAAGGAGATCGCTACCCAAATGCATGGATTGCATTGCCTTATTCACCAGAGTGTCCTGTGCGCCAGGCTCAGTGGAGAGCTAAAGGCGTTATGGATAAAGTAATGCGTGTCATTAATTTTGTCAGAGGTACATCAAGCACACAGCATCGTCTTTTCCGACAACTTGTGGCTGAGTCAGAGGAGGCCATTTATGATGACCTGCTGCTTCACAACGACGTGCGCTGGTTAAGTAAAGGCAAAGCGCTGGAGCGCTTGTGTGCGCTACTGGATGAGGTTAAAGCCTTCCTGAGATTAAGCAAGATACGAGCTGCAGGCGACCACCTTGCCTTTCTAGAAGATGAAATGGCCATGTCCAACGTTGCATTTTTAACGGATATTTTTGGCCACCTGAACCAGCTTAACATGCAGCTACAAGGGAGAGATAAAACCATTGTGGACCTGGTTGAAAAGCTGGAATCGTTTACCAAGAAACTGGAGTTGTTCCAGTCAGACATATCAAGTGGAAGGCTCTTGCACTTCACTACACTAAAATCACAGGGACGGGGAAAAGTGACAGGGCTGATGGTTGACTTCACAAACAACTATGAGCCAACTTCAAGTCCAGGTTTGAGGACTACTCCATCCCGAGGGACATCATCGCTTTTGTCCGTGACCCACTCACTGTCCGAAGTGCGGATTTCTCCTCCCTGGCTAAAAAAATCATCCCCTCGTTGGATGAGGCCGCATTTCAGCTGGAGCTTATTGATTTTCAAACAAGCTCCCTGGTCAGCGATGCGCTCAGAGCGCAATCCCTGGAGGATTTTGGATAGCATGCTCAGAGGAGTACAGGTGGATTAAGAAACTTGCCTTTTATGTACTGACGATGTTTCCCTCTACCTATACTTGTGAATCGAGCTTTTCTTCAATGAACGCCATCAAGACGCATGCGAGGAACCGCCTAACGCGCAAAAATCTGGAGAACTGCTTGTGGATTAAACTGACATCCATGTCGCCAGACATCCAAAAGATTGTGACTGAAGGGAGATGCCAGTTTTCCCATTAAGTGAGTAGCCTTTTAAGTTTTTAATAGTCATATTATTGCTTGATTTTATTTAAATAGTAATTTCTTTTTTGCTTTTTTTGCTCTGTAATTTCACGAGCACAGCGCATGTCCCAATTTCCCACCACAAGCCGGGTGGAAGGCCCAAAGTCAAGCAGAACTTTTTTTTTCTTTTGTTTTAATTTATTTTATTTATTTGATCTTTGAGCTAAGTTTGTTGTTTGTTTGAATTCAATGAAACAGATTTTGCATTATGTCTGTTGGAGTGGCACACAGAGTTTTTTGCCCTCTTTTTTCTCAGAGCGCACATATGCCAAATAAGTTCCTACCTGAAGTCAGTGTGCGGCTGAAGTCAAGCAGATGCTGCCTTATTTTATTTTATCATATTTTGTCAGTTCACGACTTTTGATAGCAAATACATATATCAGGGTTTTTTTTTTAATCAATGTCATCTGGTGGGCCAGATATTATTGGCGGCGGGCCAAATTTGGCCCGCGGGCCGCCAGTTGCCGACCACTGTTATAGTCTGTCACAGCTTTGATGCCAGCAGACCAGGTGTGGCGCTTGCTAGGACTCACAGTGATGCAGAGCCTGTTGAGTTTCAGCTACTGCGCAACCCAGGAGTTCTCCCCCCTGTTGACAGTCTTCCTGTCCTGGCCCCACCTGGATTGACCATGGACAGGCAGACCTATCTGAAAAATCAGGCCATTCAGTTGTTCTGACGAGGCAAAAGACATCACATGCCCAGCGCCAAAGGTCATAGCACAGAAGAGTAAGCAGAAGAGGATGTGGGTGTGATATTACCATTTTGCGTGCATATTGACTGTGATGGACAGAGTGGTTTTACAGCCATGTTGTGAGGGAGGAACTGATGTTGGAAAGGAGAATATTGTCCAAGGTCTGGAAAATATTGGACTCTACTTCACACCCTCTCCACAATGTGCTGATCAGCCACAGGAGTTTATCAACAGACTGATCCATCCACACTGCACCACAGAGTGACTTAAATGTATTTTATTTTATGTAAAATTAGAAATATTTGAACAGGCAGAAACGGTGGATAATCCTTTATGGCTGCACTTAGAAGCCTCAACTGTCAAAAACTTCTCTCTCCCTGCTCTTTTGTTTTCTTGGCTCTTCTCATATTGATAAGATAACTAAGCAAAACTTTACATTGAACAATTCAATGCGAATATTAAATCAGATAAGAACTGCCTGCCAAATTTGTAATGCATTTATCTGTGCGCCCATATGCCAAAATCCTTCCTTTGAACCTGGTCAATTAGATGCGGCGTTTACAATCTGGAGAGAGAGGGTATTAGAACATTTCTAGATCTTTACATTAACGGCCAGTTTGCTTCCTTTAGGCAATTGAGAACTAAATTCAGCCTTCCAAATTCACATTTTTTCGGTACCTGCAGGTCAGGCACTACGTTAAGGAAAACCACACAGTTTGAGTCCTCACCCACCATTCATCCTTTTCTAGAGAATTTCCAGCTTCCTCCTGATTCCAAGCAACTAAAATTTGTAAATTATTTTACTACTTCAGTTTCTTCAGATCATATTAGGGAAGCCTGGGCACACGATTTGAAGAGATATCGGCAGAGTTCTGGGAAGAGGCAATGTCTCGGGTCCATTGCTGCTCTATTAATTCTTGTTACAGGTTGATTCAATACAAGGTAATGCATAGACTTCATTATTCAAAAACAAAACTCAACCTCATCTTCCCGTCAGTGTCTTCTGAGTGTGACAAGTGTTTCTCTGTGGAAGGATCATTGGCACCTTTTCTGGTTCTACCCACTCTACACAACTTCTGGACTGCAATCTTTGAATGGCTTTCAAAAGCTTATTCCAGGGATATTCAACCAAACCACGACCTGGCTATCTTCGGCTGCTCTACAAGGACTTTTGAGTTGTCGTGCGACATACAGACTGCCCTACATCTATCAGTGGTGGTTGCTAATGTGGCAGGACAGCGCCACATTCCCCACCGTGAGGGGCAGTGTGGCAGACAATTGGCAAGCGATCCCCTATAAATAGACCCAGTCGGACCTTTCACCTTCCTTCCGCTTCCTCTTTCCTCCTTCACGGAGCCGCAGCCGTGTGTGGTAGCGCCTTGCTGGTTAGAAGATCGGGTTTCAAAACAAAGGTACGCATGCTCTGTTCTGCTCGATTTATTCAGTGTTATGGGCCTTGTGTTTACTCCAGTTTCCTCCGTCCAGCAGTGTGGTGTTACCGGGGCCGGGCTGTCTCCTTCGGGCCTGTGTGTGCGCGGTGCGCTTTCTGTGGGTAGGACACTTAGTTGTCTGCCTTTTTATATTAAGCTGCCGATGGTCTGGTGAGGTGTATTGATTATTGTTTTCTCCCAGCCATCGCTGGTGGAGTCTGGGCTGCGGGCTTCCTCTTCCGCCGCTGTGTGACGCTTTGATCCTGCCCTCCGGTAGGAAATGTTTATTTGTAGCTTTTGTTATTTTTTTGTAATGTTTTATGCCCAGATTCTAATTAGGTTAATTAGTTTATTTTGCAGTGCTGGCTGTCACTTGCCGCTGTGGGCCTCGTTGCTGTTTTGGCTCTTCCTCTGTGTATTTACTCCCTTGGTTTGGCACTCTTGGGACTCCAATCGCTTTAATTTGGCGTTCTGATTCGGCTCGTATCTGACGCCTTTATCTATCCCCATTAACTGCGGCCCAAAGCTGTGGCAGTACAGCCTGGACAGAAAAAAGCTGCCATAAGCCAGGAGAGGGCATCTTGACCTCCCTTTGACTCAGAGCCGCCCCTCTAGAGACTGATTTTAATTAATTTAGAGTGGCAGACATTTAATTAATTACCTGAGTTTATTCCTTTTCCATTTGTTATTTCTTTCTTCGAATTATTATTGATTGGGTTTGTGGGTTATATTTGCTTTATTGTTTAGAAACCTTTTTGCCCTTATCTTGATAATTTGTGATTTGGAATAGTTTCTTTTGAGTTTGGGGTGGCTGACATTTTGGTTATGGTGTGTGTGAGAGTTGCCTTGATTTCATGTGTTTAATGATGTTCTTTTCCTTTGACAGGTGCTGAGGGCCTAGAGTGGCAGCGTTCCCCTGGTGGTGGTTCCTTTATCACTTTTTGGTTTGCTGTGTCACGGTGCGGTGTAGTTTTGGATCCCTCCCGCTTTGTTACCGCTGTCGTGGTAAGCCCTAGCCCTGTCCCCTTTCCTTTTGGTAGCTCCTCATATCACGCCTTATCCTTATTATTATTACTATTATTATTATGATTTATTTAGTCTGTTACTCATTTTAATAATTGTTTAATAAAAATATTTTATAATTGGAAATCACGCTCCTGTCCTGTGGGATTTTTCGAACTGTGTGCCTTTGTTTCAAATTGACA
Source organism: Plectropomus leopardus (assembly GCF_026936395.1). NCBI lineage: Eukaryota > Metazoa > Chordata > Actinopteri > Perciformes > Serranidae > Plectropomus > Plectropomus leopardus. The sequence continues at coordinate 49,755 of NW_028274702.1, forward strand.
ACTGGTAATTGTTAATAATTAGAAATATTTATCTACTTTTGCTCCTTCTAACTATAGTATATTACTATAAGTAAGTATATTACCTTTCTTGTTTTTCATTTTTATTCAGGGGCTTTTTGTAACAAAAGAATTTCCCTCTGGGGATCAATAAAGTAAATTCTGATTCTGATCAGTCTGCTAAAGTCCTTAAGGCAAATAACACTACATTAATATTAACTACATTCATTCCTTTCTCTGGAAACCCCCTGGGACCTCTTCAAAGACCCCCCGAGGCCCCTAATCCTGCTATTGATAACTATTGTTTAAACTACTACAATAGTGTCTGTCCTGTGGGCTAACAGATATCACTGATAGCAAGACCGGTAGGGGTTGGATTTATGTAAATGTGATGCAAATGAGTAGCCACTGTTACCTGGCTCCCCAGGTAGATGAGAATCTTTCAGAAACTTTGAGGCTGGATTTCTCACAAAACTAGTTTGAGGAGTGCTTACATTCAAATGGCCACATCTTCTTCAAATATTTTCAGATTTCCATGTGTTAGACATCGTTGGAAAGCTTGGACACTAAACTTTCAGAATCTGTAAATAACTTAAAAAGCCCCTCGGGAGACTTGTTTCCTGTTTTTTTTCATGGCTGGACACATATTTTTCATTGAGGTAGGTGCTTGGCTACTCCTTTTATTTTTGTTCTCCATCAAAACAGTAAACATAAACTTGAAACCAGGTCTCCTTACCACTAAACATTCACAGTATCTTACAGTACATATTACAGTAAAATGCTGTCCAGATTACATAAAATGGTTACAGTGTGTGTCAATATAGGTGCGCTCTCTGACAAACGATCGAAACAGTTGACCAGTTAAGGCTTTGTAGATCGGACTAAAAATCCAGATGTCATCTTGCCATAATAAATGTTAACAACCCCAACAGAGACCAGCACAGCTGTACAAATTGTTGTAAGTTGACTCAGAGAAATAAAAGTCTAAATCAACATATTTCCTTGATTGTCTCCTCTTAACTTGCTCGCACCAACAGCTAGCCAATGTAACATCTGGGTCAAGTGAAAATCACGTTGTTGCCAAAGTAAAGCTGAACCATATACGGCCGCTGCCATCTTGCTCTGGTGACATCATTCAGAGCCAGAGTTTTTGCATAGTAGCAATATCTGCGGAGGGAGAGTTTCAGCTAAAACACCCTCTGGCCAATCCTAAGAAGCCCCATTAGACACGAATGCAAGGATTGGCTAACACAGCTGTCAGTCATGGCGGAAAAATCCTTTTGTAGAATCAAATAATTCATTGAAGTCAATGACAGAAACCATCTTTGGGAAAATATTGACTTGGCGTCTAAGTTTGAGGTTTTAGTTTGGCCTATGTCTAATACACTAACATGGAGGGCAGGCTTTATGACCTATATTTCAGATAGACACCAGGTGGCAATCAGGATTGAAAAGCTTCACTTTGGGGGAACTGTCATGTTGCCCATCTTCATATACAGTTAATGGTATAGATATATCAGCAAAACACTTGGAAATGCTGCAATGCTGAAAGAAAAGAGGGAAAAAAGAGAAATATGCTTTGTTGTTCTCTTTCCAAGATGAGCTTATCAGTATCAATGTCAGGTTCAGGTGACTTTATTTATACCCGTAGGTAGATTTGTTTTTCAGTAACAGGAGAGTGCATCCACATTGCAAACATACACTTTAAACACAAAACGTCTCAAGAGAGGCTTTCAGGGGAGCTGAGCCCCCAGAAGCTCCAGGTACCAGATACTTTTTCCTAATGGAAAACCAAAAAAGGTGAGTAGAGTATAGTAGATTAGAGCTGGTACCATGAAGTGGAACAGTGTCATTTCATTGTAAGATAATGCAAGATGTTAAACAAATTGTTGACCTTTGCTCTACTGAGTAGCATGGGACACAGCTGCTACTTAAAACAGAGGATTAGTCACTGTTGTGACACAACCAAGCAGATCTTGTTGCTAGGGGAGATTAAACATATGGCTTTTAAGCACTACCACCTGTCACCCCTCATTTGCACCACAAATTAGACATACACACCCAAGCAACAACTGGGCAAAGTGAGTAATTGGCTCAGGGTTTTTACATGCTTTACCATAGGGCATTAGTTTGTTTCAGATTTGTGGAAATTGTCACTGTGGGATTCAACTCTAAGGGATAAATACAGGCGTCCTAAACATCTTATTGGTTAAGTTGTTTAAGAAGCTTTGAAGATACCCTGAGTCAGAAGATATACATCTCCCTCCATGACATGGTACTAAAGATAAAAAATTATAGGAGCTATAAGAGAAGTAGGCCTACTCAAAAGATTTTTTTCCCTGAGTAAAATGATCAATAGCACAGACATTTCTCTTTTTTTTAATTTTCTTTTTATTAGACGTTTTAACATACCATATATTCTGCATACAACTGGTACACAATAATTGAGTCAATTTTCCCTCCAAGGCTACATCTTTAAATATGCTGATTTAGCTATTATCTTCCCTCTCATCACTGCCTTTCATGCATCCCATAGTACAGAGGGGGAAACTTCGCCATTGTCATTATCTTCTATATATGTTTGAAGTTCCTTCATTATTTCTTCCTTCATGTGTCCTTGTAATATATTTGAATTTAATCTCCAGATTGTTGTTTTTTTCTCACTTGCAAGACGGACTGTTAAATAGAGAGGGCTGTGGTCTGATAGATCCATTACTCCTATATCACATTTTTCTATCCTATGCCTATCTTTTATTATACATCAGGAAATAATCAGTCCTCGAATATAGGTTGTGTGGTGACGAGTAGTAAGTGTAATCTTTACTTGTGGGATTCAGATCCTCCATACATCTACAATTCCCAGTTCAGACATCAGACCCTTCATTTTTTACTAATTGCACTTTTTGTATTCCACCTCCTGAGGAGTCTAGCTGTGAGTTGAGTCTTTGGTTCAGATCCCCTCTAACAATCAAAACACCCTCTGCCTCTGATGTCATCAAATCAAACATCTGCCTGTAAAACTTCCAGTCTGATCCTGGTGGAGCATAGATGTTAAGAAAAGTTATCATCTCACCCTCTAGTTTCCCCTTAACCATGATATATCTACCCTCTTTGTCCCCTGTCACAGACATTTTTTCAAATGAATTCTTCCCCAAGATTAAAATAGCCACCCCTCTCCGGTGTCCTGTTTTGTAGGAGGCAAAAAAGACCCTTCTTTTTTCATCTTACTTATTATGTTACTCCTTTTAGTTGGGTTGAGCACACCATTTATGTTATATGAGGCTACTTTTAATGCAGTTTTTGGCTGTTGTCATTGATCTTCGTTCTCATGCTTTGTGTTTCTCTCTATTCTCTCCTTCACATTTCCCTTTTGCAACAAAAAACAGTAACGAACCTTAAACAACATATAACAAAGGTATAACATTAATAACTTCAAACAAGATACTACACAGACTTCCTTAGATGAGGTCCTATTATAGACCCTTGAGCTCTGATGTTCAGTCCGCTCTGAGGGATGTCCTCTGCTCCCTAGGTGCAGAGGGCCCTCGCTGCCATAGTCAGCATCGTCCATAAGTCCCCAACAGCTTTAAGTGCTACCCCGACGTCTTTACCTTATGAGGATATTAGCTTTTCAACTGAAAAATCCGTATAAAACACTGTAGTCTAAATCTTCCCAGTAAGCTCAAAATATATCCGGGAAACGGTCAGTTTTTAACTTTAGACTGCAGTTTTACATCAGTTATCCCGTTCTCTCCTTAAGGCTTGCAATTTCTGTTTGTACCCCCTGCCGTGTCTCCGTTGACCCGTGTCCATTCTTCGCTCTGCTCCTTGTCCATGTTAACCGTTTAATCCGGCTCTATCCAGTTCTCCGCCGGTTTCACTATCTCCACCTGGAGCCCTCGGGCCACCATGTCCTTCGTTGCCTCCTCAGCCGTGTTGTAGATGCGCGTCTCTCCTCATAAAACACCTGGAGTTTACGCTGGAAAAGGCGTTTGGAAACGATATTTTATCTCTCAGTACCCTTTTCGCTTCCAGCGTATTCTTTATGCTTTCTCAAAATCTCCGGCGCATAGTCATGGTCTAGGAACACCTTTCTCCCCTCGTACATAAAGCCCTGTTTCTGCCAGGCTATCTTAATAAGTTCTTCTTTAATCCGGAAACTTTGTAACTTCATCCCAATGCATCTAGGCGGTGAGTCCTTGGGAAGTTGCGAGACTAGAGCCCAGTGGGCTCTTTCAATCTTCAACTCAAGTGATGGGGGTAAATCCAGCTTCTCCCTCAGGAGGTTTTCAACAAAAGTGATCATCGATTGAGCGTTGCCTTCTGCACCCTCCTTCACCCCTGCCGTGAATCCAAACATTCTCCCTCCTCGCGTGCCCTCTAAATCCGTCATTCTGATCTCCACCTGCTTCTGCAGCTCCATGAGCTCCCACTGTGGCTTCCTCCAGGTTCTGAGTAGTGCGCTCCTCTGTTTCCTTGATCCGCTTATCAGCGTCATCTATCCTGTTGTTTGTCTTTCTAATATCATCTTTTGATTTCTTTCACGTTTTCAGAGTTCTCCGGCGAAACTCACGTATCTCTTGCAGTATTGTTTCCAGGTCTGCCATGCTTTTAGCAGGTCGTTGTGTTTCTTCTCCTTCTTGGCTCGGTCTCACTGCTAGCTTGGTTGTCCCTCTATCACCTGTTGACTCCGCTAGCTCATCAGCTAGCTCGGTAATCTCTCCCGTTAATTCAGTTGACTCGCCTGTTAGCTTAGCTAGCTTCGTGATCTTGCTCGATGTTCAAATTTGTGTTTTTACTCGACTTTCGATTTTTTCCTCTGGTCTTAATTATCGCCCCTACTACCACATTCTCGCATTTATCGTCACTTTCACAAACTGATAGGTTTATAGGGCCTTTTTAATCTTAATGTCGGGGCGTTACCTTTTTATGCTGCCGCCATGTTGGAGTCGGGCCGGAAGTCCCCCAATAGCACAGACATTTCACAGAAGATTCACAGAAGTTGAACTCAGAGTCCTGCAGTCAGGAGGGTATTATCAGCACGATGTGCTTAAATTTACCACAAGTTTGTTTAAACTGGACATATTATGCCCATTTTCAGTATCTTGAACACTGAACTTGAACTCCAGTGGAGCAGCTTTGTATCATTCACTGTCAAAAAACTTTCCAGATCTTCAGAAAACTGTATATGAAGTTTTCTATAAGAGCCCTGTTTTCATCAGCGCCCTGAGACAGTCAGTTTCAACTTCCCCTTCATGCCGCATCCCACCCTGCCCACTCCGCTAATTGATCGGCTTGCCGAAGCCACCCAGGAAGAGGCATCTGTCAATGCAGAAGTTCTGTTTGCAAACAGTACAGACAAACTAACATAGTTTGTTGTTGTTACTCGGACATGGTGACCATCGAGACACATGTTGGATCGTGAATCCGATCCAGATAATGAAAGTTTACAGCATGAACCTCCACAGCAACAGAGACTTCTGCAAACCATCTTTGCATGGTGAGTAAACAGTTATCAGTGTTACTGGTTAATCATATGGTGCATTTTTTTTTTTTTACTCGCATTCCGCTTTTACTTAGTTGCTAATAAATGGTAAATGGTAAATGGACTGTACTTGTATAGCGCTTTTCTAGTCTTTTCGACTAGTCAAAGTGCTTGCACAGGACATGTCACATTCACCCATTCACACGCACATTCACACAGTAGTGACAGAGGCTACCATTCAAAGTGCTACCTATTAGGTAGTAACCATTCATACACATGCACACTCCAGCTTTCAAGCAAATTGGAGTTCAGTATCTTGCCCTAGGTTACTTCAACATGAGGACATGAGGATCTGGGGATCTAACCACTGAGCTTTCGATCAGAGGACAACCACTCTCCATCTGAGCCACAGCCGCTCCCTTGTTACTAGGTGCACGTGTGGAAAATGCACAGATGCCCAGTGAAGTGGAAAAGAAATACCAACGGTAAAGTTGCTGATAAAATGTGTCCTCTGCTATAAACTGTGATGGCTCACTGCTGCTGATTAACATGCAAGTGTGTGTACCAGCTGAAGTGGACTGATTTGTAAAAATGTGTAAGCTACATTTACAGAGAAAAGTGTTATTTTAGACTCCTGGTTTGGAATATTGTCGCTTGAGCATAACAACTCTGTTATATAAACTGCTGTTACTTGTTACTCGAAAATGTTTGTTGTAAAGACAGTATTATCTTTCCCACACTGTCTTGGTGGGATTTCTAATAACAGAAAGTATTCTGAATTTCTTTTAACACTGTAAATCCCTACAAACTATATTCATTTTAAGAGGACATTAATATCTGGTGGATCAAAGAACATGTATTTGTTTTTCCCCAACAGGATAATTATCACTCCTGTTACACAAAATAGTGAGAAATTATCTATGTTCATTCTTGATGAAATCTGTTCATTTCAAAAATAGTTTTCTTTTTCCACACTAGGTTGTACGAAGAACGAATCAAGAGCCAAGTCCCCTATCATATACATGACTTCCCATCCAGGCCTCAAACCAAACTGAATGCCTACATATCATCCACAGCACACAGAGAGCAGACTATGGATGTGTGAGGAGAGCAGAGGAAGAGTATGTTTTTCTTCTTGTCATAAAGTTGTGTTACTACATGGAATAATTTTAGTTTACCTCCATCTGTGCAAACACATGATCCCTAATGTCAATACAAGAAAATCACCTCAATCAGGAAAAATAAGAATTTTATTGACAATATAATGTGCACTGTATCCATAAGAACATTGGAAGAGAAAAATACAAGCAAATATGATTAATAGTTTGTTCTTTTGAACTTTCTCAAGCAGTGTTGAGCAAGTAACTTCCAAAATATAATGCAGTACATATTACTAGTAACTGTCATTTTAAAGGGAAGTTTCTTTACAATATTACTTCCCGTGCAGAGTAATGCATAACACTACTTTTGCATTATTTTCACCCAAAAACTGCAAAGTCCAACAAGGCATTAAAAATGTCAAAAGGTTGAAAATGCAGAGAAAATATCACCACTTTCTATCAGGTAGTAACATGTTACTGCACATAATAATACCACACATCTGTTATACAGTTACTGCTTAAATGTAATGGACTACTCTAACACGTTACTTTTACTGCACACCCCCAACGAGGTTCACAGGTCATACTTGTCTTCATCGGTGAATTTCCACACTGGATTCAGCAAAATCTGTAAAACAGAAAAAAGAAGACACTAATTATTTCGCGTAATGATGATGTCCTCTCCCTCTTTCAGATGTTACAGATATCTTGCATACTGCAGCTTTGTTAGCTGGTGTTGGGGATACCTGGGAAGACGTGAGGATCGTCATCCCTTCTTGTGTTGTATATCAGATATGATGTCTTGTCCTGTAATGACCTCTTTCTCTGACATTCTCTGGAACTGGACACAGAGATTTTCTGGGATGGGGATTTCTTTAAGTTTATCTGTGTATCTGCAAGGCTCCTCCAACATCTCCTCAAACAGAGGCCTCCTCAGGTCATTGTCATACTCTGAAAAATATGTTTGTTGTTACTGTTCTTTTTTTGTTTTACTGTTATTTATTAGAACAATACTATAATGTTGAATGACAGAAGTGCAATTCTTTATTTTTTTATAATGTTATACCTGTTTGTTTTTTTTTATTTTATTTTATTTTTGATACCTGAATAATTGAAACAAAAGCTTTGTTTATTACTTACTGAATGTTGGCTTTGTTTCCACAGGATTTGCAGTGCATTGTCTCTTCTTGTTTTTTGGGAAGTTTTGCAGTTGAAGGCATTTGCTGTGATGTACCGTAATTGGAAAAACACAATTATAATAATAATTTTAGTTAAAAATATTCTGCTTCATTACCTGCAGTGTATTTTAGTAGAACTTTTTTATTAAAAGAAAAAAGCTAATCTTGCTTTAAATCATTTAATTTCTACCTGACATATCAACAGTAACACTGGAATATTACAAGTATTAATCTTCACCTCTCCCTCCTCACTGTGCTCTGTTGTTTTCTGTTTGAAAGTTAGCACAGAAATAGCATAGATTACACTGAACAAATGTAATATGTATCCAGTCTGAGGAATGATCACATAAGCTCAGCAGCTGAGAAAACAATGCTGTGTTTTTTTAGGAGACACAAAAACAATACATTACATATCTTAATGCATGTTATGCGTCTGTATAATCTTGTGGAGGTTAATCCACATCTGTATATTTGGTAACTACGATAAATTAGATTTTGAAAAACTTTATCAAATGTATTGTTATGTGCTAATCGATATTAGCTCTACAGTAAACTTTAGCAACATGTATGTGTACAAACTAGCACTGTATTCACGTCCACTTTTCAACACAAAACAAACCCAGACAAAACACTGATATGATGTTACTTACAGCTTGTGCTTCGGAGTCCTCCACACGAGCTTGTATTAATGGAACAACACCGTCTGTTAGCATTAGCTTAGCCGCATAGCCAGCTTCCTACTTTCTCTTGTTTAGTAAACGGTCCTCTGTGAAGTGGCGTGAACATGGCCGTTTTTGGCTTTTGCTGGCTGGGAAACAAAGTCCATCCGTTTCTGGTGCTTGCCTCTGTGGAAACACTGAACAAGGTTAACTTTCCAGAAACTCCTCTCAGCTGAGGGACATTCGGGCAGACCAGTGGTGAAGGGAGGGGGAGAGCAGTCGTGCAGAGGGAGAAGGATGAGGGGGGAAAGCGGAGGAGAGGGAGCCGCCTGAACATGGAGCAGTGTGCCCATATTAGAGACATCCTTCTCAGTGTTACGAGAGACTGTGTTGGGTTTAGAAAAAGAGGATCAAAAGGTTAGCTTTTACAGGCATCCAAAACTGCCCACAGGGATTTCTCCCACATATGCTCATCTCAGTATCTGACACATGCTCTTTAACACGGCCATCCAACACTGTAACAGGATTAATATGTTTAAAAAGCAGGAAAAGTATAATATGACTCCTTTAAGATGGAGCTTTTAATTTTATTATAATGCTGGAAAGTTTAATAAATAATTAACCATATGTTTATTACACTCCAACACACCATGGTCAAATGAAACTGTGTCAGTGAACTATGAGGGCAAAAAATAAACCACAAAAAAAAAAACCCAAAAAGCAATCATAATCGAAGTAAAATGTTCAGCTAATTGACTACTACTACTAAATTGAATACTGATTTTAGGTATGAGGTTCGGACCTTTGCTGGGAGGAATTTTTAGTAACTGGACTGCCAGTGGGTGATGCCTGTTCTACAGTATATTTGCCATGTTCAGTGTCTGACAGAAAATAAATATTTAAACCAAAATTAACCTTATGATATCTTCATATCTCACTTAGAAGTAAAAGAGAAAGTTTAAGCTTGACAGACATGGTGATTTGATGTATATCGTGACATATATTGATATTGATACAGTTAAATAATCTGTGTATCAATATGTGTATATATGTGGATCAATATATTATACCTAAACCTGTAGCCTGGTGATGTTCCAGCAAAGAACTCCAAAGACTGCACAGACTGTGGGTGAACAAAGGTCAACAGGGGCATAGTAGCTAGAGTTTCCCCTCCTAGACCGCAGCAGTGTATTTACAGCACTTTGCCTCAGTGGGAGGCATCCAAAGTTCCGTGTGCCAATTCCCTGGCTGCTGATGCTACTGCTAAGTGCTGGATTCCCTGCCTGACAGTTATATTTGTGTCAAGGTTGTCTCAAAAGCATATGGCCTGCAGAGGCTTGCTTCTTCTTGTACAGCATATGGTAAGAGGCTCTTTCCCTAGACCAGCAAGGGATTAATGACCCAAGCCTCAGCTCCCTGAAGCGCTGATTCCACTGGACGTGTGCTAATCAAGTTACATCTGTGACTCTGTTTTGCTCCATCCTTCACATGCCTCTATATCCCACCAACAGTTTCTGTTAATGTTTCAGAGGAGGAGCGTCCTGTTGGCTAATACTGGCGACTTGCTTAGGTTGTGCCTATTATATCATTCCCCCTTGGTTTTATGGTCATTATTATTTAAAAAAAATTTTTAAAGATATTTTCTGGGCTTTTTTGGCCTTTATTTGATTGGACAGTGTGTGTGAAAGGGAGAGGGAGAGAGGGGTCGACATGCAGCAAAGGGCTGAGGCTGAAGTTGAACCCACGATCGCTGTTCTCAGCCTCTGTACATGGAGCACCTGCTCTATCCACTGAGCTACTGATGCCCCATTCCTTGATTTTTTATTGTACCGTCAGCTGATTAGCTACATACTGTATGCGTATAAATGCTTTACTCATTGGCAGCAGCAGACTTTTTTAATGGCTATATAAAGGTGGGGCTAATCCATACACTGGTGGGGCTCAAATCAATGTCAACATTCCAATATGAATACATGAAAAGTAATACTGCCCTCACAACAACCAGAAATGATACACGAGTTGAGATGATTACCATAAGATAATTGCATTGTCTACTTTTTCACACACAACACCAAGCACAACAGATGTGGACAGTCTATTCTGCGGGCAGATTAGCACACACCCGCCCCTAAACCTTACACATTTTAAATAATGTGTCACACTTAAACATTCAAACTCTCTTGCTCTGGCAGGTGGAGGAAGCAGGCTACACCCTGTCCTGTTGCTGTGATGACAGTAGAGCATGTAGATGAGGCAGCCTGTAGCTCCACAAATCCTTGCTACTTTTTTGCTATATTTTGGTATAAATTTCTGTTTTTTCAACACAGTCACCCCTTCTCCTGAAGCATGATTTTTCTATGATAGAGAAGCACTTATCAAAATTGGAAACAGTTGTGTGGGGTTTGGGCTAATGCAGCAGGTTGCGAGAGGATCGCCAACAGCATATGCTGGGCACCCAGTGAGACCAGAGGGGAGAAACAAACCAAAAACACCGGACCAAGAAAGGGAGGAGAGCCGGCATCAGGGCGAGGCTGACCCGACTTGGACTGAGAGCTGTTCCTCTACCAAGCCTTCGTCTGGCTAATGTCTGGTCGCAAGAGATAATACAACAGTTCCGACCAAGCAATTGGACTGGGCAAGAGGCATTCCATGAGTGCTGATAGAGGAATACAACATCACTGGGACTGTTAACTTTAACTTTGCATGTATCACTCCATTTCACGGCCGTTCAAAATCCGGCCCGTTAATTAGTGTAAGAGTGAAAGTGGGATATGTTTGAAAAGTGGGATATGTTTATAGTATGGTGTGTAGCCAGAGATTCAAACAGCTAGTTGGCGCTGTTCATGTAGCTGTCAGTTGGTCAAGTTGAGGGAGGAGATAAGAAGAGAGGAGAGAGAGGAGTGGGGGGCGAGCAAGAAAGGATGGGAATTTTGAAGTGTGTCTTGAGCTGACTGTACATGCATTGAAGTTAATAAAAGTTATGAGGAAGCCCAGGAGGGGCAGCTGTGGCAAACAGGTTTTGGTGAACCGCTGTTCACTGGGAGTAAACCATGTCCAGTGACAGGGACACACTCGTCGGACACTATACACAGCCTGAGAGACACACACACACGCTGTGTGATACGAGACTCAAGGTGACGGAGATCACGGCAGTGAGCCGACACACGCTGGAGGGACAAACTGTCTGATAAAACTAACTCATCTGAATCACACAGGCCGACAAAGTGTTGGTTAACAGACTCTTATTTCACTTAAAACATGACAACCGAGCTAACACAGCTTAGTAAGCAGCTTGCAGTAAAATGTTTATACATTGCAACAACTGTTGTCTACTACTATTTGTGTCGGCGGAGCCAAAAAAATCAGTAAATAAACAAAGCGAATCATAATCTGTTGTCGCTTGTTACTATTAACAAATAAAAGATACTTGTACAACTGTTGAATAAAAGCAATATTATACTCTAGGTCATGTGTTGTGCTATATTTCATCAGAGGTGATTACCTTCGGCACTCGGCCTGCATCCTCGTACCTGCAACTGAATCACAGCCGTGATTCAAGCACAACATCACTCCCTCTCGTGTGATATTGCTTAAGTGTAGTTGATGTGAAGCGATTTAGGCTCACTCAGCAACGGCAGCTATTGCACTGGATGGGTAGACCTTGTTGGGAGCCATAAGGAATGATGCAATTGACTATTATGTGACCAGTCAAGCAATCTGATTGGTCCACAACACATTAGGAATGTGCTCAGATATGCAGGGCAGAAAACTTTACTTATCACTAAAGGACTTACACTGCCATTTCTTCATATCATATGATTTCTATACCACATTAGGCTTTGGCCAAGGGGCATTTAAGAACCAGTCAACTGTATGGCATAAGCCTATAATGGTGTAAGATACAAACTAAAACGAGAGATGACAAAAACCTGCATAAACCACCATGTTCTGAACGGACCCATTATAAACACTGACAAAAAGTGAAATTTGTATGTATGAACAAAAACCAGTAAACTTCACTGAAAACTAAAACCACTCAGTGCAGCACAAGCAATGATGGGAAATATAGGCTAAGTGGCTAGGACCGCAACAGATAATGGAGAAATGTCTGGCTGCTGAGTCTCTCCTGAGTTAGTAAAACAATCAATGATCCTCACTCAAAATTCACTCTGTAGTTCAGTAACTGCTATGTATTGTTACATTAAATTAGTTGGGTTAGGTTTTATTATATATAATATGTGAATGTGAACAAAAGACAATAATGTGCAAGATGTGTTAAATAATCATGGCTGCACTACAAAGCTCTCATTGTTTTTCAGTTCACTTGTACTTGAAGTTAAAGGACACCCAGTGTTAAAATAAACACCAAAGTTACTGTTTAATAACGGCATGATGATCTGAAGGCCAATGAGTAATCATGTGAAATTATTGTGAAATAATCATGATTTCGGATCAATCAAAATAACCGTGATTATTATTTTCACCATAATCGAGCAACCCTTGAGTAAATGCGTCTATCAAACTGAACAACCTGCTGAGCCCTTTCAAACTTTATATATAAAAAAAATTATTGACGAGAAGGGGGCATCTGCCCAATGCATGGCACCAAATCAAACAAACATGGAGGAGCTGGAAAGTGATACTGAACATAGGGATTCAGCATAAGACCCTAGGCAGATTTCCATTAACCCTCAAATTGCGCTTGTTGCAATTGCGAATACAAAATACACCTATTGGAAACATGTAAATTTTAAAAGAAACCTCCAGTTTATTGCAAAAAAGTTTTACACTCACATAGGGTGGTATTTCAGGCGATTTGAAAAGCCATTTTCGCAAAACCCAAAGAAGACAAAGAAGGAGGAGGAGAAAAAGAAGTACAACAAAGCCACATGACATTCTACAAAACATGGCACGTTATGTCTGAATGGAGGAAGAGATCATCTTAACTCTTGACAGAAACAAGACAGAAATTACAGCGAAATAAACCTGCTAATGTTTTTAACATCCATCGTGATGTTTCATGGAATGTTATCGCAAGTGGAAAGTCATGTAACATCTTAAAAGAAGTCGCATAATATCACTCAATGGACACAGTCATCTACTTAATTGTGTTTTATTGAAATTTCGAGTTCAAGTTAATGCTGTTTTCACTTCTCCCTCTGTCCTAAGGGTCTCTGCCTATCACAGACAAATTTTACATAGTGGCCAAAAGTGGAATTACATCATCCAGGTCTGTTATGTGATGCCCACTGGCCCACAAAAACTTTTCCCCATTGACTTACATTAGAAAAGGGATATCTGTAAATAAAAAAATATTGTTTTTGTGAGCATCAAAACTCCTGCGAAATGGTTCATGTCACTATCTAAATTTAAGCCAGACAATTTGATTACATTTGGAAAGTCTAAAAGAGCCATAAGATTACATTTTTTAGACAGCCATTCAAGCTAGCAAGGTGCTAAACTAGAAGTCAGTCACTCCATCAGCAGAAGTTACCCTTTCAACTGCTGTAAGCATGCATGCCTAGATAATATTTCATACCCCGAAAAAGTGCTTTTTTTTGTATCATGCACCAATAAGATGCTCACATAGGAATGGACAAGGCCCGTCTTCATGGCTGTATCCAGACTTTCTTTAAAGCACAGCAAAAACATCAACACTTCCAGCCAAGATGAGCTGCGTTCTTTAAAATAAAAGCACCATGGTTTCCGCTTTGATATATTTAATTATGTAAATGTTTCTATTAACTTTACTCATTCATTCAGTCCTTTTCCGTAACTACTTGTCCTCGCAAGGGTTGCATGGGGCTGGAGCCAATCCCAGCTTTCATCGGGCAGAAGGCGGTGTATACCCTGGACAGGTCACCAGACTATACAAGCAGGGCCGACTTGTATAGACAGACAACCTCTCACACCTAAGGGCAATTTAAAGTCACCAATCAACCAGAGAGAACCCACACAGACACAGGGAGAACACGCAAACTCCGCACAGAAGGGCCCCTGCCCACGGACTGAACCCCGTTCCAACCCGGGATCAAACCTGGGACCCTCTTGCTGTGAGGCAATAGTGCTCACCATGATGCCACCGTGCCGCCCCTTAATCTTTGCTATAACAGTGTGTTATTTATACTTTATATTTTAATTATACTTATATTTATACTTTTTAAACATTATACTTAAACTAGTATTTTATTGTAACAGCAGTTTATATAACTTTATTTTATGACAGTAACTACTTTATTTGTAACTGTAGTTCATTCCTTTTTTATTTTTTGGAATTTCAAGTGGTGTAGAGGATATTTCAAAATATTGAGATATGTATTACATAATGAAGCCTAAAAATATAGTAATATTATTTTACAGCCATATCGCCCAGCCCTACTGTTAAATGAACTGACCACATTCAGACACTCTGAACTTTCCTGCTGTGCCACAGTTAGGAAACATACAACACCTATATACAGTTTATTATATGAATTATGGGCAGATGACATGATACTTTAATGAAAACTAAGGAGATGTGGAAGAAATATTTCATTTATTGGCCTCACACAGCCTTTACTCTTGGACCACACAATAGTTCACATTTTTAACAACACTATTAAAAAAAAATAATAATATATTTCAAAAATATATATTGTGGATTGTTATAACCTATATGCCTAGCTCACAAGGTTTCGGGATTTTAATCAGAGTACAAGTAGTTGAGGCTTAAGTTATTGAAAAATTGTCTCTGTTTGACAACATACAAGGAACCTTCAGCTGTTATCACAGCAACAATCAAGCTGCTGAGATATGGACAATGCCCCACAGCAGGTTAGTTGCAGATACCCAGTTGTTTTTCTTGGAAAGGAAAACACTGCAGCAACACTGACTGTCTGTTGTGGACATTAAATGGGAAAAATCTAAATCTGCAGTTTGCGTTGCTCTTCTTACAGGTCACATGCACTCATTAATAGATTAGCCTTTTTCAGCAGGGCATGCAGTCTGTTATGTTGCTGTCCTCTCATTCTCATCTATTTATTTTTTTCTTTTAACCAGATGTTATGCATTATCATGTTATTATGATCAGATTTGTGTGCAATTGTTTTCTTTTATATAGTTGGCCAGTATTATCAAGATTACTAATAACATGGCTCTGTGTAATTATGTAGTAATGTAGTCTTTTTTCTTACTGTTTGAATAATTCTACTTGAAATGTAAACCCTATACAATCTAATGAAACAATACTGAAATATGACCATATCAAAACGTTGATGAACTGACAGACTGTGAAGTCAACCCTTTTTGGTTTTTTTTTGTTTGTTGTTTTACACATTTCACCATGCAAATACACTCTTTTATGGTGCTTCCTGACAAATTTTCACTATGTAACCAAGTTAACTGTGTCATTTACCTGCCTCCTGAAGATCATCACGCTTCTTAATAAACTAAACATATGAGCCATCACACGGGATTATGACACAAAGCGCCAGTGACTCCCGGACCAAATGTCCACAGAAAGGTGCAGTATGGAGCACTAAACAAGCTCCTGCTGCGGTTTTCTGTCTATTCCTGTTTCAGATAGCTTACCTCTGGTCCTACAGAGGCTGTTCGACAGCATCCACGCAGTCTGACTCCAAATATATGTCTTTGGTTCAACATGAAACCAAGAATCTCTTCTTCCCAGGGTTATCTTGATGTGTTTCCCCCTCTCCTCCTCTACTTCCTAAATCTGTCCCACTCAGTCCCGCTCTCCTGTTGAGTACTCGATAAACAGCCGCTTATAGTTTGGGACAGATATTCAGATGTTGGGCCTGATATCTCCAACTACCCCACTGCACCACGCAGAATGGGGCGGGGTCAGACATGGGTGGGATCAGATGTTAGATGGGCGTGGTATATGAATATTGGAATTGGAACCTCACTAGCACCATCAGCTGGGCGGCTCCAAGAAGTACAAATATACGTCTGTAATAACAGACACTTGTATTTCTAACAAAATAACAATATAAATAAATAATAATATTTAACAATTATATATATGTTTTCTTGTAATATAATTTTCTACATATCTTGCCAAGCTGCCTTTTCTCCCATGTTTCTTTTTAAAATACTCCCAACTACCAACTCCAATAGTACTGTAGCACAATCCTCACAAATCTCTCTCTTTAACAGCATAATGATATTTTTTAACTTTAAATAATGATGGCACATACATGTTGATTATTATTATTATTATTATGATTGATGATTATTATTATTTTGCTGTATTTTTCCTTTTTCCGACACCATGACCCCTTCTGTTGAGGCACGGCTTTTCTATGACAGAAAAGCACTTATCAACATCAGGAAAAGTTGTGTGGGTTTTGGACTGAGCAGACTGTGAGAGGATCCTCAAGACCAGACCAGACCAGAGAGGAGAAATGAAACCGTAAGTCAAAGATATCAGGATCAAGGACAAAAGTAATTTAGTTTTTAAACTTTAAAAAGTGACGAATAAATCGACCTTCTACCTTGTACCTTCTCTGTGGCCAAAGCCCGGCGCAAATTCTGCCGGCACATGGGCAGTTAAAGGGCGCCTAAGGTGCTGTTACAGAGGAGCTGCAGGGTCTTTTTCCATCTCCTGTTATTAAGGATGACAAGGTGAGCAACTAAAATTACTAGAAGCAATCATTTAACACTGAGGCATAGCAGATCTGGCCATAAAAACTTTCACCCTCTAAGCTATATGTCCATGCTAAATTTAGCCATGTTCACTGTAGCTAGCAGTACATGGTGCCTAGGCTCACCATGGCTAATATTAGCAAAGATGTTGTTACCATGTATTAGAATTAGGGGTGTCAACGCGTTTACAATTTTTTCTACATCGTAAACGGGACTTCTAACCGATGTGTACCCGGTTACACGATTTATGATCTTTTCTATCGCAGTTGCGCTTATATAACCACTAGATGGTTCTGTCTCCATTCAAATACCTCCTAATCTCATTAAATCAAAGCCATTCCAGTAGTTAGTTATTGCACAAAAACGTTTATTCAGCGAACAGAACTTAAAAAGTAGGCAATCCATCTCACCATTTAAGGCTTAGACCTACTTATGACAGAAAGTAAAATGAGTTGAAAATAAAATCATCAATTTTGACAGACAAGAAAACGTACAAGTGAAAGCTGGAAAAGGTTTAACCTTCTTTTTCAATCATTGTTTTAACTATTGCTCACTTTTGTACAATATATTTTTTTAAGCTCCGCTTGTTCATCGCTTGTTGCTTGTTGTCCATGCGCCCCGAGTCAACTTGAAGTGACGCGACACTGGCTGTGGCTGCGTTTTTTAATATCAACGTAACATTGCCACCTGTGCATCTATTATGTATGCGGATAACTGCATTAGTGGGAACATTTAAGTGTATTGTTAGTTAATGTTATTATCTTAAGCTGTTCAGGCAACATTATCACCCCTAAAAATACTATTGCAGTGTTTCCTCTAGGATTTTTTTCAGCAGCGGGGGCAGGCTATCTGGGGAGCCGTGGCGGCGTAAACAAATGACACTTGACTGCAGATTTTAGTTTTATGCCCAGCATAATGCCCTTTTATTGAATGGTTGGCATGAAAATCGCTTTTAAAGGCTGAATGTAAAATACATCATGGCGTGTATATTGCTTAATGCTATCAATTAGTTTACTCACGTTAGCGACACTGAGTTGAGTTGGCACCGGGCCCACTAACTTAAGCTACGTAACCTTAGCTGGCCATCAATATTTTGCGAATGTTTATTTAACTAATAAAATCTATTACAAGTTTTCTTAAGCTAATAAGTCTACCTTTTCTCCGGTAAGTTGCACGCTATTTTCAAGCCGACACTCCTCTGACTCTCCGACCTGATGCCTGGATGTCTGGATGCCTGGATGCGAGTAGCTAATTAACGCCGGCACCAGTTAGTTCTGTTGGGGGTGGAGGGGCGGTGGTATCTACCCCAAAGAGTAGATACGGAGCAAGATAGTTATCTGCCTCAGCATCATCGACACCCAACGCAGTGCAGGACTGTGCTGTGATGCGGTGGTGGTATATTTGCAATTAAAAAAAAAAACGACATTTGAAGGAGCGGCGGGTAGGATTTAGGAGTGGCAGGCCGCCACTCCTAAAACTAAATGAGTGTAGAGGAAACACTGTATTGGTGAGAAATGAACGAGGAGGAGGAGAGATAAAAATGACGTGTAAACGGTTACTGATTTTTCTGAACGGTTATGATTTGTTATCCGTGTACCCGTTTACACGTGTAGATGTTGACATCCCTAATTAGAATTGTTTTTAGGCTTAAAAACAGAGCCTTCAAAAGGCAACATTGTTAATGTAAGATGCTCACAAAAGTTGGTAACTTTTTATGGGAATTAACAGGAATTTATGGGAATAAACAGGAAGAAACGTGGAATTTAGTAAATTGAAGGTTGGCCTTTAACAGGGATTTTAAATATAGTTGGGGAAAATATATATTAGCATAATCTTGACTAAAACAAGCAGATTTCATGCAAGTATACTTGAGAATAGAGTGGTGAAGTAATGAGTCCTAAAACGTGGAAGTCCATTAGCCTTTTAGCAACTCCAGTTCCCTCATCTTAAAGTCTATGGATTTTTTTTAATGAGTTTTAGGTAAAATGCCTTATATAATGTCTGTGGTTTATAAGCTGTTGGCTCTTTTCATTTTAAATTTTGAATGGGACTTTTTAAATATATATATATTCCCAAAATTCCCCAGCTTAACTTCCCATGGAAAGTTTCTGGATAATTTCCGCCTCTTTGCAACCCCACTCACCATTACTCTCAAAGGGTTTTAGAATAGAATACAATAGAATATGTTTAAGTGTCATTAGGCCAATTTGTAAACTCAAAGAGATGAGAATATTTTAATTTAAGATTACAGTGATCAGTTAAGCAAAAGGTAATTAAAATACAACATATGGTTCTATTTGTCACTTTTTTTTCTATCAAGACTCAATTCTAGCAAAGCTAGTTTAAGGTTGCCAGTTTGACTGAGTGCTGCTGCTGGCAACCAACATACTGAGACACCCAGTGCTTGAGGTCTCTAGTACAATAATGCAATGTATGTGCAATATTGTGTCAGGTGTAACTGGGATTATGTGAGGTGGTACATCTGATGTTGTTTTTGTTTAGACTTATGTGTTTTGGTGTGATTTTGTTTTTTATTGTAACGGTGGAGCCATTATCTGTGCAGTGTTGCGATCAAGACAAATTTCTCTATGAGGACAATTAAGTATATCGTATGTGTTTGGTGGTTAAGGTAGGGAGTGCTTGTTATCTATGAAGGGGGAAGGGGTGCTACAAAACTGAAAAGGCATTTTGGATACAACATAAGATGGAGACATGCCAAATGGGCCTTAGGGTATTATAGCTATTATATGTCATTATCTGCATGGGAAATAAAAGTGTGTTGTGCTCTCTTCACAGCAACCAATTCTGTTAATTTGATTTCTCCGGTCGAGATTACGATATGATTCCCTGATGAGTTGTATGTATATGTGTCTGTGTGTGTGTGTGTGTGTGTGTGTGTGTGTGTGAAGAGAGGTAGATATACTATTATCTGATAATCATGTAATATTAAAACCCCTGTCGTTATACTGTCAATTAGCTGCTGTTGCTAATAAGCTAAGCTACTACGAGCAATGCTACGTGCACCGGGCGCTGTTCGCTTCGAGCACTCGAGTCATCTGTGTGAGTGAGCCAGTGAGTGGGAGTCAATGCTCGGGTACACTTGGCCGCGTTCGGCTGTCGTTAGTCACTTCTATGCATGCTCTATGAGCCAGTAGATCCAGGTTATTTACACTTTTCTAAACCCGGAAAAAGAGTTTTCTCTGCTTCATGCGCCACTGAGCAGCTCTCATAGGAATGAATGAGGCCCCGCCCCACGGCTGTATCCAGACTTACTTATAATTCATCCATGGTTTTTTCACAGTAATGGTGGAACGTGGAGCATCTCAGTAGTTCCCGGAAGTAGCATTGATTGCTAGCAGCACAGTGGAGTTATAGCAGAGAAGACTATTTCTGATGGGCTTTGAAAGGGTAGGATGTCTTCGTTTTTTATATTATCAGCATATCTTAGCTAAATTAACATTCGCATTCAAGCATGATATTGGATTATCAACTGCTAAATTAGTAGATTTACGAAGCAATAACAGATATGCTAACGGAGTAAGCTAACGTCACTACACTGCACTGTATATACTGTACAAATATCGCCAGCCACTAACAGCCTATTAATTTAAAATGTCCTTCTCTTAAATAATTTAATCTAACACTGGGGAGTTAAAGGGGAGAAAAGGCTTGTGTAATGTATTTTACAGCTCAGTGTGAGTTACATGTCAGCTTTGTTAAATATAACATGGTGCTTGATAGCAGAGTGCAATTTTAGTATTGATATGGATGACGAGTGTATATTTGGGAACGTAAAAAAAACATTATTGTACACAGAAATTAAAGGTTGAATGTTTTTAGCTTTGTGATTCTATTGACTCCATTTGCCTATACTGTTACAGCTTAGCTGATTTCCCATTGATGGCAAATGGAGGGAAGCTGAAAGACCTCAATGAGATCACTGGGTAAGTCGTTTAGAAAAATGAAAGGTACTAGGCTTAATGGGGAATTATAATAAACATTGATATTATTTTTCATGATGGTGTTATATATGTAATCTTGTTATTATATATTGCAAATGGAGCACTGGGTGCTGGAGGAACTATTTCAAAGCAGGTTATAAAAACACAGAAAGGTCTAGTTTAATGCAGTTCATTAAGATATTAATCCAGAAGAGGGCAATATTACACAGCCTAATTAAGGACTAACTAATTTATGCATTTACATGCAGCAGTTTACACTTTGTATTAAAATCCCTCTCTTATATTAACAGTAGTGTGATGAAATAGAACAATGAAGTAGCCTAGACCTTTTAAACAAAAGATAAAGATTGGACACAGGGACAGGCAGCTGACAAAGGATCAAAGTTTGATAAATTATTTTAAAAAAGGATCAATATTTGTAGGCCTATCATATGAAACACTATAGACAAAAGCTGAGGTTAGCACAGCAAAAGCTAATTTCTAAGTAATTCACTATGATAAGAACAAACTTAACACAACTAGCAAAGTTCCATAACTGAAGCTGGGGAACACAAAAGCCTCATCTCCAGTGGTTTCCCACCCAGGCCTATAAAGGTATGTCTTTAGCCTGGAGACTCCCTGCACTAAGACAGGACCCTCATCCTGAGTGTCAGCTCCCTGTTTTCTGCAAGCCTTTTCCTGTTTCTAATTTTTATTAAACCATATACAAGGCTTCCCAATGGTGTGCTCTTTGTTTGCGTAAAATGTTCTAATGTAATTTTTTAAAACTGATAACCTCAGATATTTTTTTTTTAGTTGTAATCTGTGGTGAGTGTAAGACAACTTCTGCTGGCATTATTCTGTTGGGTCATCTGCAGTGGGTGTCCGATTAGGAGCACGGGAGACAACAGACCCTCCTCCCGAGTCCGTAGTTTCAGTAGACATCTTTGCAGAAGTCCTATCTTAGTCACCAAGCACATAGACGACAGGAGACATGATTCACTTCTAACTGGTAGCCATAACGCACCGCTCTCTCTCTCTCTGACAGGAACAAGAGCGCAGGTAGGCTCCGCCTTTATTAATTACACAGCGCGTATCCTTACGCATAATAAAATAGTGGCAACCAAAATAACACTGTTGCAAACATCGCACTCTAACACCGCCACTCAATGGTGCCACTCACTTTGACCATGATACTAGTTACCAAACATATAAGAACAAAACTTTTCAATTTTGGCCCTTGTGGCAGATTTTGTGAACACATCTGGGGTCCGTTTCGCAAAGCAAAACAAACTCTGAGTGTAACCTTGAACTCTGAGTTGATCTACTCTGAAATAGGAAACTCTGTGTTTCCGGTTCCAGAAGAGCTGATTTGAGTTGGTTTAATCAACTCGGAGTAGTTTCACCTGGAGTTAAGCGCGTGCACCACAACTATAAAAAGCCAGCATCAATGGAGCCCCGATTCGACGAGTCACCATGGCAACGGGGAAGCGGAGGGCTGCGTTCTTCACCCCACTCGAATTGGAAATTTTAATGCGCTCATATGCGGAGTTTGAACACGTTTTTAGAAAGAAGTGCAAACACGCTGCAGCGGCAAAAGAGAGGGAGACGGCGTGGGAGAACATTGCTGCCCGGGTCAATGCGTAAGTTTAAATGTAGTCCTTTGCAATCACAATACTATTACAGGGGAAAACTGTTTGAATGGTAGCGTATTAATTTATTTCATTTTATTTCATTTAGGTGCAATCCCGCGGGGGAGGAGGGCACGTGGGGATGGGGATGGGGATGGGGATGTGTGCCATCTATGCAGCCAATCACACTGGGAAATCCTAAAAGAAATTAAAATTACTAATCCCAGTCTGAGGTTGCAGCACAATGTCATTAACGGAATATGATTCAAAATTAATTTAACAGATCTCTACATCATTCACCTGCAATCCTGTGGAACTCCTCCTTGATGGCTCTGACAGGTTTATGTCCAGGGAAAACGACAAAGATGTGTAAAAGTCGTTTCAGGGCCAGGCACACTTTTCTGACCGCCCTGCATACAGTTGCCTTGCTTAAATGCTCTGCATCTCCGACATTATACAAGAAACTGCCATTTGCAAAGAACCACAGCGCAACACACAATATCTGTTGAGATGTGAGAGCATGACTGCGTTTGGTAATGTTGCAAATGTAAGGACAGATTAGGTTGTGTATGTATAATATGGACTGTGATGTGAAACGGTACCGCTCAAAAGATAACTGTCCGGAAATGCGAGAACATCTATCCGCGGTCTGAAAACAATCTCCCGACGAATATTTAGGCCTAATTCTCTGCGCAGTAATGCTGCTCCTTCATCCGCTGGATCATTAATGATAGGGCATGCCATTTTGACAGACGGCAGAACTACACTCCGACACTCGCCTGTTGACTGAATGAATGAATGAGGAAATCAAATAGCGTATGTGGCTGAAAGAGGGCGGAGACTGAGAGAAACTCGAGGTTCATTGAGAAAAACCTGGTCTCGACCAGGTTAGGTTCATAGAGTCTGTTACTACGGTAACTGACCGAGAGCTTAAGTTACCCCTCTCTGTGAAACAGGCTAGAGTTACACTTCTTTCTCTGGTTTGAGTTACCTCCTTTTTGAAACGGAAAACTCAGAGTTTCCCTCATTTCAGGGTTAACAGACTCAGAGTTTTCACTAAACCTGCTTTGTGAAACGGACCTCTGCAACCATATTTTCAGTTGGACAGTACACCAAAACAATTTTGCCCCGCAATACATTGGACCTGATAAAGTGATACTTTATGTCCACGTGTTTGGTCCTTTGTCGATTCACAGGATTCTTCGCAAAGTATATAGTTCCTTGGTTGTCCTTAAACACGGTTGCTGTTTGCTCAAAACTGTGGTCCATGTCCTTGAGTATTTGAGTTAGGTAGAGCGCTTCTTGAATAGTAGCTGTCAATGCTACATATTCCGCTTCACATGTTGACAGTGCAACTGTTTGTTGCTTCTTTGTTTTCCATGAAACAATAGCACCATCCTGACTTAGGCTAAAGCAGTGGCCTGTAGTGCTCTTTCTGTCCTCAGCATCGTTGGCCCAGTCACCAGAATATCCCATCAGTTCAAGTTTAGTGTTACACTTGTGATAACACAACTCATAGTCCTTAGTCCCTTGTAAGTACCTGTATACATGCTTTAAAGCAGTCATGTGTTTCTCTCTGGGATCGGACATGTACTGTGACAGTTTACTCACAATCCAACTGATATCAGGCCTAGTACAGGTCATGATGTAGATGAGGCTGCCCAACATTCCTCTGTACTTTCTTTGGTCAGTTTGGTCCCTTCTGGAATCAGATCACATTTGGTTTCACTAGGAGTGGCTCCGGCTTTACACTCACCATGCCAAACCTTTCAAGTATTTTGTTAATGTACCTGGACTGGTTCATTTTGACGGTACCCTCATTTTGTGTGAAATCAATCCCAATAAAGTGAGTGAGGTGTCCCAGGTCTTTCATTTTAAAGTTACTTTTCAGTTTCTCCTTGACCTCTCTTAGACACATCTCATTACTTGCAGCCACAA
Source organism: Plectropomus leopardus (assembly GCF_026936395.1). Lineage (NCBI taxonomy): Eukaryota > Metazoa > Chordata > Actinopteri > Perciformes > Serranidae > Plectropomus > Plectropomus leopardus. The sequence continues at coordinate 74,327 of NW_028274702.1, forward strand.
CTATATCATCGACCCACACTAATAAAACTCACATTTTCTTTGTCAGATAGTTTAGTGTAGATACAATGGTCTGCTTGGCTCTGTACAAACTCATTCTCAATCAGAAATTCATGGAGCATCATGTTCCAATTCCTGCCAGACTGTTTACTTCTAACTGGTAGCCATAACGCACCTCTCTCTCTCTCTGACAGGAACAAGAGCGCAGGTAGGCTCCGCCTTTATTAATTACACAGCGCGTATCCTTACCCATAATAAAATAGTGCCAACCAAAATAACACAGTGGCAAACATCGCACTCTAACATACTCTACAATATTTTCCTCATCTGCGTGTCAGACAAAGATAAATAAGATACACGTTTATATATATAATCAAAAAACAGCAACTTGCTCCTTTACCATGGTAAATCTAAAATATGTTAGCATAACCATATATATCATATCCACATCACTCATATTTATACGATGTAATTTTACATTTTACATATAAAAGTACTATATATGTGTATATGTGTGTATATATATTTATTTGTGTGTGTGTATGTATGTGTATATATATATATATATATATATATATAGTGTATATAGATTCTTTATATTTTGTATTTTGTGTTTTAAGAATATATTTTATTTTTGTATTTTAATCATATTTTAACCCTTATTTAGCACTCGCTTTTTTTCTATTGCCTCTGACTCTTGAGCTGCTGAATAATGTATTCAAATGGCTTGGCGGACACTTCCGGGAACTATTCAAAGCCTCCATGAGTCACGTAACACCCGAGCATTTTAAACTTCTGTTGACATTACTCTGTTTTTTCAAGTGCACTATGTGGCAGTATCTGATGACCTGGTGGTGAGGTTTTTTCCAATTTTATGGAATATTGTAGTTTCACATTTATTTCTATTTTCATGACACATTTTTTTTTAAAATTATTTTTATGAAACACTATAATTTATTATAAAATATTTTGCATTTTAAACATTCTATAATATGCATTGACATACTCTACGATGACTTTTTTTTATTGCAATGACATACTATACTGTGTTTTTTTTTTTGTTTTTTTTTGCATTTTGACGACAAACTGCACTCTGACTAAACTTTTTTTCTGATTTTTAAAAAGTGCAATATTATGATTTCTTTCTGATTTTGATGATGTACTATATTATGGCTTTTTTGCACTTTAATGACATTTTATAATTTAACTTTTATATTTTCATGGCACTTTACACACTTTTTAAAATGACTGACTTTTTCTGACTATTTTTTTTTTTCATTTTAAGGACATACTAAACTATGACTCTTTTTCCATTTGTATAATATCCTATAGTATGACGGTTCTATTACACAATAACCTAGACCCTGTTTTTGTTGTGCATTTTCAAGAAATACTAAATACTATGACATTTTTGAGACAAACTACACCTTGAGCTCTTTTGCAAATTATAGACTTACTTTTCTTTTTGTTTTGTTTTCTGTTTTTTAATATCATATATATCATATCATATATCATATATATCATATAATATATATTATGCAAAAACTTTTTTCGGATTTTTTGCTATTTTATAACATACTTTACAATGTTGTTTCTAATTTTCATGACTGTTTTTGTTGTTATTGACTATACAATGATCTTTTTCTGGTTTTTTTTTTATGACAAACTGCTGATTCTAATATGGAAATTGTGCTAATTTTATAGATATGACTGGTGCCCATAGGCATATAGCCATGTAATTCTGCTTTTCTATTTGAAGAGGTTTTTTTTTTTTTCAATTTATTTATTGTCTTTTTTGCATTCATTTGACAGGATAGCTTTAAGCATGAAAGAGGGAGAGAGTGGGGACGCGGGCAACAGGCTGGAATCGAAACATGCAGCTGCTTCGGCAAGGACACAGCACCAGCAGGTAGGCCACCGGTTGCCCCGGCTTTATGGAGTTAACTTTGATGTCCTCTCTGTTATGAGAAGATTGGCACTTTAGATATTATTTGCTGCAAAAAGTGTATTTAGATCAGTATCATTAAATACAGAAAATGGGTTTTGAGTACCTTTTTGGTTAAAGCTGTCAGATTTGTCCAGAAACACAGATGCATGTACAAATAGATTAATATGATGGAAAACATGTTTTTTGTTTTTTTTTGTTGTTGGTTTTTTTTTACTTTGATGACTTGTTTCTACGAGCACATTTGGTAAATGGTAAATGGACTGTACTTGTATAGCACTTTTCTAGTCTTTTCAACTTCTCAAAGCACTTTCACAGGACGTCTCATAATCAACCATTCACACACACACACAATGGTGACAGAGACTACCGAACTAGGTGTACTAGGTAACATACACACTTCTATAACGTGGCATCAGAAGCAATTTGGGGTTCTGTATCTTGCCCAAGGATACCTCGACATGTTGCCCGGCGGAGCCAGGGATTGGAGCGCTGACCTTCTGAACAAGGAAAACCACCATGTATGACAGTTATGTACTACAAACAGCATTTTCCATCATATTAATCCATTGTGATATAGTTCAAGAATATAAATGTGTTTTTAACTGATTCTGAAAAAAAGACAGCTTTTCGTAAAAAGCCACTCAAAATCAACTTTTTGTGCTGAAAGACACCTAACACTGATCCAAATACATGTTTTGCAGCAAAACACATGTAAAGTCAAAATCTACTCATAATCCAAAATGTATGACAGTTATGTACCAAAAAACACCTTTTTCATCATATTAATCCATTTTCACATGTTTCTGTTATAGAAATGTGTTTCTCAGTCACTGTGGGCAAAAGGGGCAGCTTTGAGAAAAGAGGACCTCAAAATCTGCTTTTTGCGCCACAAACACCTGAAATACCCGTTTTGCAGCAAAAGACATGTAAAGTCAGAATCTGCCCATAATCCAAAATTCATGAGTTATGTACCAAAAAACACCTTTTTCATCAATCCCTTTTCACATGTTTCTGGCAAATAAATGTGTTTCTCAGTCACTGATGGCAAAAGGGGGAGCTCTGAGAAAACAGGCACTCAAAATCCGCTTTTTGCGCTTATACACACCTGAATTGATGGAAATACCCGTTTCGCAGCAAAAGACACAAAAGACATGTAAAGTCAAAATCTGCTCATAATCATAATAATTTATGACAGCTATGTACCAAATAACACCTTTTTCATCATATTAATCAATGTTCAAGTTTCTGGCACTGAAATGTTTCTCAGTTAGTCTGGGCAAAAGGAAGCTTTGAGAAAAAAGGCACTCAAAATCCGCTTTTTGTGCTTAAAGACACCTGAAATATGCATTTTGCAGCAAAAGACATGTTAAATCAAAACCTGCTCATAATCCAACATTTATGACAGTTATGTACCAAAAACACCCTTTTCATCATATTTATCCATTTTCATATGTTTCTGGCATATAATTGTGCACTGTGGTCAAAAAGGGCAGCTTTTAAAGAAAAGGCACTCAAAATCCGCTTTTGTGCCTAAAGACACCTAAATTGATGGAAATACCCATATTGCAGCAAAAGACATGTAAAGTCAAAATCTGCTCATACTCTAAAATTTATGACAGTTATGTACCAAAAAAAACATTTTTTGTCAATCCATTGTCACATGTTTCTGGCATATAAATGTGTTTCTCAGTTAGTCTGAGCAAAAGGAAGCTTTGAGAAAAAAGGCACTCAAAATCTGCTTTTTGCACTTAAAGACAGCTGAAATACCTGTTTTGCAGCGAAAGACCAAAGAAGCTAAGCAGGGTCGGGCCAGGTCAGTACTTGGATGGGAGACTGCTGGGGAATACCTGGTTCTGTAAGCTTTTTAGTTTAAAATTTTCACCAGCAGAGGGTGCGGCTACTTACCGAATGGACACAGATCGGACAACAAACAATGTGCTGAGGGGGCTACAAAATGACCACTGAAAAAAAATCAGTCAATGAATGGATACTGATTTACAGTAATAAATTCAAAACTTTTAAAGTAAACTAAATAATTAAAATTAAAAATGTAAGTCATGCATTCAGAGATGAATGAATAAATACATGTTTGTAAATTAACACATAACTAACATATCTAAGTTTGCTGTAAAGCAGCTTTTACTAGCAAAATATTAAAATGAATGCTCAAATAAGCAAAAAGTATTATTTAACCCTTTCAAACCTGGGAAAAAATGGCTCATCATCAGAAGAGATACGTTTTTAGTTTTCTTTTGAAAATATCTGGCAAGGTGGGTTCTCAGATATTCATAGGCAGTATGTCTCAGAGCTTTGGGACCTTAGACCAGGGCAGACTTTGACTGCGTAATTTGGCTACAAGGCATTGGACACATTTAAACGTTCAAAACAAGCCTTGTCACACTACACTAATAGCATAACACGCGTTTGTTGAATTTAGCCTTATAATGCTATTTTGTAGTATTTGTTTACAATGCGAAACATATATTACAAACTTTGGCCACAGAGCTCACAATGTGGAAATTGGTTGTCTTATCCAACTATAAATAGGTTGTGTGTCACTTGTGTTGTTGCTTACTGCCATATCACCCTGAACACACCCGAGCTCGTTTTATCTTGGAAACTAAGCAGGTTCGGGCTGGGTCAGTGCTTGGATGGGAGACTGCCTGGGAATACCTGGCGCTGCAAGCTTTTTAGTTTTCGCTTTTCACCAGCAGAGGGTGTTGCTGCTTACCTAATGGACACAGAACAGACAAACAAACAATGTGATGAGGAGGCTACAAAACAATGACAAAATCAATTAATCAATGGATGCTGATTTACGGTGGTAAATTCAAAATACATGTTTGTAAATTAACATACAACTAACATATCTAAGTTTGCTGAAAAGCAGCTTTTACTAGCAAAATATTAAAATGAATGCTCAAATAAAAGTATTATTTTAAAAAAAAAAAAAAAATGTTAATTAGTTTTCTTTCGAAAATATTTGGGGAAGTGGCTTCTCGGATATTCATAGGCAGTATGTCCCAGAGCTTTGGGACCTTAGACCAAAGCAGACTTTGACCACGTAGTTTGGCTACAAGTCATCGGAAATGTTTAAAACAAGCTGTAGTTTGGACTGCAGTCTATGATGTCAGCAAGTCATCAGCTTTTTTGCGGGCTGCAGTCTATGATGTCATCAAGTCATTAGCTGTTGTTTGGGGTGCAGTTTATAATGTCATCAACACATCAGCTGTTGTTTGTGCTGCAGTCTATGATGTCATCAAGTTGCAGCTGTTGAATAGGCTACCGTCTATGATGTCATCAAGTCATCAGCTGTTGCTGGGCTGCAGTCTATGATGTCATCAAGTTGTAATCTTTTGTTCAGGCTGCAGTTTATGATGTCATCAAGTCATAACCTGTTTTACGGGCTCCAGTCTATGATGTCATTAAGTGATGTACAGGCTGCAGTCTATGATGTCATCAATTCATCCATTGTTATTCAGACTGCAGTCTATGATGTCATCAAGGAATCAGCAGATGTCACCAAGTCATCAGCTTTGTTATTGGCTGCAGTCTATGATGTCATCAATTCATCAGCTGTTGTTCAGGCTGCATTCTGTGATGTCATCAAGTCATCACCTTTTTCGGCTGCAGTATATGATGTCATCAAGTCATCAGCTGTTGTTTGGGGTGCAGTTTATAATGTCATCAACACATCAGCTGTTGTTTGTGCTGCAGTCTATGATGTCATCAAGTCGTCAGCTGTTGCTGGGCTGCAGTCTATGATGTCATCAAGTTGTAATCTGTTGTTCAGGCTGCAGTTTATGAATTCATCATGTCATCAGCTGTTGTATGTGCTGCAGTCTGTGATGTCATCAAGTCATCTATTGTTGCTTAGGCTACAGTCTGTGATGTCATCAAGTCAGCTATTGTTGTATGGGCTGTTGTCATCAGCTGTTGTATGGGCTCCAGTCTATGATGTCGTCAAGTCATCAGCTGTAGCTTGGGCTGCAGTCTATGATGTCATCAAGTCATCATGTGTTGTATGGGCTGTCGTCTATGATGTCATCAAGTCATCATGTGTTGTAAAGGCTACAGTCTATGATGTCATCAAGTCACGAGCATTGCTCTCGTAGTAGCTTAGCTTATTAGCAACAGCAGCTAATCTGCGGTATAACAACAGCGTTGTCGGTTTTGATATTTACGTGATTATCAGATAATGGTATATTTATCTCTCTCTTTCAACACACACACATATACATACAACTCATCAGGGAATCATACACAGCAATAGCAGCAACAGATGCATGTCATATTACAATAATGATAGGCGTGAAATCATTAATTGCACTCTAAGATGATGTTGAGGGTATGATAGGAGTCCCATGCACATGTTGATAGGGAGGTGTCCAAAGGCAAGATCACAGCACCCGCAACCAGGACCAGCCCACGATCAGGGCGAGCGGTGGGTACAGTATCAGTACAGCCACAGCATGAGCACAACCAAAGGCAGGGTCACAGCATCAGCACAGCTATCACCACGGTTACCAGGCCAGGATCCAGGAAACAAGGGAGCAGGAATGCTCCCAAGAGGCAACAGGATTAGCGTAGTGCAGTTCAACAGACCCATGTTCCGTAATCGCGAGCTCCAGGTAGTGACAGTACCACATGGCTATTACAGATGTAAGGCTAAGCTAAACTACGGAGGCTAAGCTAAGCTTGCAAATGGCAATGCAGTTAACAGACATGCAGGATTTTCAGATGGCGGCATTGAGAGAAGGAAAAGGAGCTCAGCATATCATAGGAAGTCCCCCGGCAGGTTAAACCTATGTCAGCCTAACTATGGGCTGGTCCAGGCAACCTGAGCCAGCCCTAATTATAAGCTTTATCAAAGAGGAAGGTCTTAAGTCTAATATGGGAGGCAAAAAATAAATCTTGATCAAATAAAACTCAGAGGTTCCAGACAGTAGCGCTAGAGGCCAAGGTAATGCCATCTAGAGAAATTACATTGTTGGAAAAGGAGCTTCTGAGGTGTTTGGGGCCAAGAACAATAACTTCAGTTTTGTCTGAATTCAACATCAGGAAATTATGGCTCATCCAGGCTTTTACATCCTTAAGATATGTTTGAAGTCTAGATAGCTGATCAGTTTCATCTGGTTTCATAGATAGATATAATTGCGTATTGTCAGCATAACAAGGAAAATGTATAGAGTGTTTTCAAATTATGTTGCCTAAAGGAAGCATATGTAAAGTAAAAGGGAATGGTCCAAGCACCGAACCTTGTGGCACTCCAAAGCAGACCTTAGTATGTGTGGAGGCTTGATCGTTGATGTGAACAAATTGGGAACGATCTGATAAGTATGACTTAAACCAGACTAGTGACGTTCCTTTAAGGCCAATTAAGTTTTCCAGTCTGTGCAGTAAGATTTGATGGTCAATGGTGTCAAATGCGGCACTGAGATCTAATAGGATTAAAGTGCCGTCTCTGTACTATGATGAACTCTGAAGCCTGACTGAAAGTTCTTGAATAAACTATAATCTTGGAGAAAGTCACAGAGTTGATGAGCAACCACTCTCTCAAGGATTTTAGAAATAAAGGAGAGATTAGATATCGGTCTATAGTTAGCTAAAATCTCAGGATCGAGAGTGTGCTTCTTTAGAAGAGGTTTCATGACAGCTTCTTTAAAAGATTGTGGTACATAGCCTGTTAATAAAGACACATTGATTAAATCTAATAAAAAGTTGTCTAATAGGGGCAAAACTTCCTTAAGGAGCTTAGTTGGGATGGGGTCTAGCAGGCATGTTGATGGCTTAGATGCAGAAATCAGAGTGTAGAGTAGATGAAGGTCAATAGGGGAGAAACAGTCCAAATAAATTTCAGGCCTTGCTGCCATATCCAGGCTATCCGGGGCCAAGTCAGGTAAGGGCAAGAGGTGATGGATTTTATCTCGAATAGTTATAATTTTATCATTAAAGAAAGTCATAAAGTCGTCACTGCTTAGGGCCGAAGGAATACAAGGCTCTATGGAGCTGTAACTCTGAGTCAGCCTGGCTACAGTATTGAAAAGAAACCTGAGATTGTTTTTGTTTTCCTCAATTAATGATGATTTACAGTTTGCCCTGGCACAGCGGAGGGCCTTCTTATACACTTTAAGACTGTCCAGCCAGACTAAATGGGACTCTTTCAGGTTGGTTGAGCGCCAGTGTCTTTCAGATTTTTGTGATGTTTGTTTCAATTTGCGGATCTGGAGGTTAAACCAAGGAGCTAGTTTTCTTTGTTTCATTATTTTCTTCTTGAAGGGTGCAACAGTGTTGAGAGCTGATCGCAGTGAGCCAGTAGCATTATTGACGAGATAGTCAATTTGAGAAGACTTAAATTAGTAGGAGTATTCTCAGTCACTGTAAGACATGGTAATGATGTCAATGCAGAAGGAATCAGTTTCTTAAATTTAGCCACTGCTGAATCAGATAGACATCTAGAATAGCAACTCTTACTGAGAGGCTTATAGTCAAGTAATAAAAAATTGAAAGTTATTAAATAATGGTCTGACAAAGCAGGAATCTCAGGAAAGACTAATAAATCTTCAATATCGATGCCATATGCAAGGACTAGATCGAGGGTGTGATTGTAGCGGTGGGTGGGTTTATGTACACACTGACTGAAGCCAATTGAATCCAAAAGCGTGGAGACAGCAGAACTCAGATTATCGCTATTAATATCCATGTGAATGTTAAAATCCCTTATGATTTTGTCTGATTTAAGCACTAAACTTGATATAAGCTCAGAGAATTCAGATAGAAATTCAGAGTATGGGCCGGGGGCGCGGTACACTATGACAAATGGAATTGGCTGAGTTTTCCAGGATTGGTGAGAAAGACTAAGAAAAAGGCTTTCAAATGAATTATAGTTTAGTTTAGCCTTTGTGTAAATTGCTAAGCTTGAATCAAAAATAGCAGCGACTCCCCCTCCTCGGCCAGTGTCCTCAAGAACGTGACTATTTATATGACCAGGAGGAGTGGATTCATTCAGGCTAACGTACTCTTCAGGATAAAGCCAGGTCTCAGTGAGGCATAATAAATCAATATGATTATCCAATATTAAATCAGTGACTAAATGAGCCTTGGTTGATAAGGATCTAAAGTTCAAGAGTCCGCATTTAATTCTCCTGTTATGATGTTGTTTGACAGGAGATGAGTTAATTTTTATGAGATTTTCTTGTACAACTCCTTTAGTGTAATAATAATACTTTACTATTAGTAGTGTAACTACTAATACTTTAGTGGCGTGGTTTTATGCCTTTTAAGGGTTGCGAATTGTCATAACGAGCGGATTTGTTGGTGGAGAAGCATCCGGTTTGTTATTTGTATCTGCGAGCTAACGCTAACGCTAAGGCTAATGCTAGGACTTGCTGGTAGTTGCAGCTCTAGCTAGGAGCAGACACCCGCACACCCGCTCACATCTGATCATAGAGTTTTGTTCTCTTTTCCCAATTGGCGGTGTGTTAGAAAAATAAATGCTTTTCTGTTTCTTGTTCCAAGGGACTGATGAAGATGTTGAGAAGCTTATTAAGCTTCGTGTTAAGCACAACCAGCTGTTCTCCGGCCGAAGAAATGCGGCTCTGCATGGATGGGAGTAAGCAAACAAATTTGAGTGACTGTATAATTTTGTTCCTTACTGAATTTTACAGTTTTGTGATCTTATTATAGTCCTAAACTCTGATTACTTGTATAAATCTGTGCTATATAATCTGTAAATCTGACAGGCCAAGGCAAAATAACAATTACAAGGCTAGACGTATTGTATAATGTAATGATAAATAATATTGTATTACACAATATTATTGTACGTATGTAGAGTGTATTTGATTAGTACTGATGTAAGTTATACTTTTCTTTTTTTCTGTAGGGTGGTCCTGAAGGAAATGGGCCTGAAGAAGGTCTTGTCCCCAGCTAGGGTGGGGAAAAAATGGGAAAATTTAAAGAAGACCTACAAGATATGATTTGTCTTGAATCTTTGTGCGAAACGCCCTGTAGTGACAGTATATTTGCCTAACTAAATGAACGCATATAATTCAAAGGAACTCAAGAAGCCACCTACAGTCCGGGGGACCGAGTCAGGGGAGGACACTGCAGCGTCCTGGAAATGGTACCCCCTGATGGACGAGGCACTTGGCGGGAGGCCATCCATCCGGCCTCCTGTCCTCGTTGCCTCGGCCTGGGGGGACAGCTCCAGGGCTGCTGCAGTGTCCTCCCCTGACACCCAGAGAGCACCCCCATCCCCAGGTGACAGCAGCCCAGACGAGGCGGGGCCAGCAGAACAATTATGTGAAATGTGAATCATGACTAAATAAATATATAGTCACTTATAAAAAACCTACTACAGAAACTACCCTACAACAGTTATGTGAAATGTGAATCATGACTGAATAAATATATAGTCACTTATAAAAAACCTACGACAGAAACTACCCTACAACAATTATGTGAAATGTGAATCATGACTGAATAAATGAATCAACCTTGACCTCTAATATATTTACAAATCTGTATTAACGTAATGTTGTCCTATCTACATGTAGTCATGGTCCTCCAGAGCCGGCACTCGCCCATCAGGAGCAGAGACAGCTGCCGTCAACAGCTCCCGAATTCACTCTCCACTTTGCTGGTCCTGGTGTTGGTGTTGGTCTCCAGCATCGTCATCCGGCCTGAGGACCTCCTCTGCTGGCTCCACAATGTCGCCGTTGGAAAGGCAAACATTGTGGAGGATGGCACAGCAGGCGATGACATCAGGGGCAAATGTTGGTTTAACCTCCAGAGCCTTGAATAATATTGTCCTCCATCGGGTCTTCATGCTCCCAAAGGACCTCTCCACAATGGATCTCGCCTTGGCATTGTGGTAATTGAAGCGCCTGGCCGTTGGTTGGTGGACTGGCTCTTTGTAGGGTGTAATGAGGCCAATGGGAGCAGACAGACAGGGGTACCCACCATCCCTAAGGATAAAAAAGCCTTGGGGTGGATATAGCTGGCCTGTATATAGCAGGCTATTCTTCAAGACCCTGGAGTCGTGGACGGACCCAGGGTACCCTGCGAAGATGTCCAGGTACCTGCCTCTGTGGTCGCACACCGCCTGCAGCTGGATAGATGGAAACAGCTTCCGGTTCAGGTAACACTGGGCATCAAGGGATGGGGGTTTAATCCTGATGTGGCACCCATCTATGCTGCCCACTGCCCTGGAGAAAGCAGGGGAACCAGCAAGACGGGCAAAATTCATTGCCCATATCCTCCAGCTCGGCAGCAGAAGGCAGATGAATAACTCTCTTTAAAATTTTTAGCAGCTTTCTGGACACTTTGTGTACCATATCGTGTACGGTGGTGCGAGGAATGCCGAAGCTCCGGGACACAACACGGTATGAGGTGGCGCTCGCCAACCAAAACACAAAAACCAGCACCTCGAGGTAGTGGTCCCATCTGTGATCCTGCTGGCTGCTTGTGGCTGCTATCACGTTCTCCAGCGAAGCCCTGGAGAGCCGAAGTCGGGCTTCAGGTCCGCTTCCTCGTCCAGATACAGGCGAAGTACTGGCATGGTAATGTTGAGATTGCAGTAGGTCTGGGGTTCCAGCTAAAATGAACATTATTTCACTATTTAATGTATAATCTTAACAGATTATATGTCACAAATTAAATATAATTTAATTTCAATCAAGAAGACATTAAAACATATTTCTCTTCATCCTAAACACACAGCTCCTAAAGAAGCCCTTCACCCTTGGAACAACTGGAGGGAGCTCTATAAATAAAAAGCTTTGCAGGATGAGGTCCACAAGAGTGATTTGTATTGTATTGGAGGGTCAAAAAATCTCCTTTAATTCTGACCCCACTGTTCAATGTGGTTTTGATACTTTTTCATCCTCAAGCTATATTGCACAATTTGTGAATTTTCTAACTGAATCTGATTCAACTCTTACTGCATGAGATTTTTCCTCAGACACAGACCCTAGATTTCACAAAAAAAGTTGTCAAACTAACAGACTTGCTGTTTAATTTAGGACATGGCACCAAGAGACTGGTTTTTAATATTAAATCTGGACATTCTACATCTACCACATCAAAGTTTTCCTTACACTTGACTCATTAGTGATATCCAGTTAGTGTAAACCTAAGTGTTAAGTACACACATTTGACATTCTGTTTCTGTTCTCACAATGGTGTCTTGTATTGTGTTTTACAGTTACTGACATCTTCAGCTCCCTGAAGGAGTCCCTTGGGCAGGGAAGAGTGTTCTCCTGATTCCTGCCTTTTTATGTGATCATCATATATTCTAGTGGTGCATATTCATCAATAAAAGAAATTTCAGAATTCATATTTGTCATTCCTGTTTGAACATTACATTTGTATTTTTTAGTGTTTGAGGGTACAGAAATTAGGGCTGCTACAGGTATTTATAGTTGAATAACCAGATGACTACCTGTTCCGTTATTTTGTTTTATTGTTACAATTACTTGAACTGATAAATCAAACATGATAACCTATGTAGTTGGTGAGTTATATAATAACTGGTTGAAACTAATTGAAGTTCAATTAAAGCAAAAAGAAAACTGTTATATTTCTGCCATGATTGCCTTTCACACCTGATTGTGTTTTATATGTTTCATATATTAAATCAGTTTGTTTCATTCCGTGGTCATTCACTAAATCGTGTAAGAAAATTATTTGTGCTAATAGGTTTCCCTATATCAGTTAGCATGTTAGCTAAGGTGTATTGCCGTTATTTACCAGTTGACGTCGGCGAATCAAAAAATAGTGCCTTAAACGCCTAAGATGCTGTTGCCTTCGTCTTCGTCGATGCCTGAGAAGCAGGAGTTGGGCGAGCAGCATCCAAACAACAGCGGGTACCATTTTTCATCAAGTAACAACTGTGAGGCAACTGTTTTCAACAGAAAATAGCCGGTAGCCTACAAGCTAAATTGCTACTGGCAGAGACGTTACTTTGCCACTAGATCGAACGCACTGGCTCGTGCACAATCTGTTACAGCTTATAATGAGGACACCAAACAGTAGTTGACAAATCCAGACTCACACACCATTGATATTTCAACAGTTTATTGACCAAGAAACAAACCACCATGAAGAATCACATCTTTTGACTGCTATCGACCGGTCCGGTGTGTTTACATGATTCTTGGCGCGTCCGCTTACGTCACAGCAATACCTGCCGCATCTGCTGACGCAACCACATTCAGGAAATTACCGTGTAGTGTCCGAATTCTCCTCCCGTCGTTCCCTACATTGTGTATATGATGTAGTTCACTACATCATATACACGATGTAGTGGATAGGGAGTGAGTGAATGAGTGGATGATTTCGAACACAGCCATAAACTGTTGTTTGAGCTGCAATCTATGATGTCATCAAGTCTTCTAACATTGTATAGGCTGCAGTCTATGATGTCATTTGCTGTTGTTTGGGCTGCAGTCTATGATGTCATCACGTCTTCGACTGTTGTTCGGGCTGTAGTCTATGATGTCATCAAGTCATCAGCTGTTGTTTGGGCCGCAGTCGCAAATAGATAGCTAATGAACATTTGTTGCGTGGCTTTGTGAGAAGTGTGCAATATCGTGTGATATTTAGGTAAATATAGCTCAGGGAAAAATGTTCAAAAAAGTGATCTTTCGAAACGCTGAAAAAAGTCACAGAACAGCATGTTCGGGCTGTTTATAGTGTTATCTGTTGAAAAAAATGGTCTAAAAAGTCAGTATTTTTAGCGTTTCAGGCCAAAGTTTAGTATGGAGAAAAAAGCCATACTATAGCTCAGGAAAAAATGGTAAAAAGGTAATCTCTCCAAATACTGAAAAAGGCATAGAACAGCATGTTTGGGCTGTTTTTAGTGTAATCTGTTGAAAAAATGGTCTAAAAAGTCAATATTTTGAGCGTTTCAGGCCAAAGTTTACTACGGAGAAAAACACCATACTATATCTCAGGGAGAAATGGACAAAAAAGTGATCTCTCCAAATACTGAAAAAGGTCATAGAACAGCATGTTGAGGCTGTTTATAGTATAATCTGTTGAAAAAATGGTCTAAAAGTCAATATTTTGAGCATTTCAGGCCAAAGTTTAGTATGGAGAAAAACGCCATACTATAGCTCAGGGGGAAATGGTCAAAAAAGTCATCTTTTGAAACGCTGAAAAAAGTCAAAGAACAGCATGTTGAGGCTGTTTATAGAATAGCCTGTTGAAAAAATGGTCTAAAAAGTCAATATTTTGAACGTTTCAGGCCAAAGTTTAGTATGGAGTAAAACGCCATACTAAACCTCAGGGAAAAAAGGTCAAAAAAGTGATCTCTGCAAATACTGAAAAAAGTCAAAGAACTGCATGTTGAGGCTGTTTATAGTATAGCCTGTTCAAAAAATGGTCTATAAAGTCAATATTTTGAGCGTTTCAGGCCAAAGTTTAGTATGGAGAAAAACGCCATACTATAACTCAGGGAAAAAAGGTCAAAAAAGTGATCTCTGCAAATATTGAAAAAGTCAAAGAACTGCATGTTGAGGCTGTTTGTAGTACAGCCTGTTGAAAAAACTGTCTAAAAAGTCAATATTCTGAGCGTTTCAGGCCAAAGTTTAGTTCAGAGAAAAACGCCATATTATAACTCAAGTAAAAATTCTCAAAACTGATCTTTCGAAACGCTGAAAAAGTCATAGAACAGCATATTCGGGGTGTTCATAGTGTAATCTGTTGAAAAAAAGGTCTAAAAAGTCAATATTTTTAGCGTTTTAGGCCAAACTTTACTATGGAGAAAAACGCCATACTATAGCTCAGGAAAAAATGGTCAAAAAGTAATCTCTCCAAATACTGAAAAAAGTCATAGAACAGCATGTTTGGGCTGTTTATAGTGTAATCTGTTGAAAAAAATGGTCTAAAAAGTCAATATTTTAAGTGTTTCAGGCCAAAGTTTAGTATGGAGAAAGACGCCATACTATAGCTCAGGGAAAAAAGGTCAAAAAAGTGATCTTTCGAAACGCTGAAAAAAGTCACAGAACAGCATGTTCGGGCTGTTTTTAGTATAGCCTGTTGAAAAAAAGGTCTAAAAAGTCAATATTTTGAGCGTTTCAGGCAAAAGTTTAGTACGGAGAAAAACGCCATACTATAGCTCAGGGAAAAAAGATCAAAAAAGTGATCTTTCAAAACGCTGAAATAAGTCACAGAACAGCATGTTCGGACTGTTTATAGTGTAATCTGTTGGAAAAAAAAGGTCAAAAAAGGAAATATTTTGAATGTTTTAGGCCAAAGTTTAGTATGGAGAAAAACGCTATACTATAGCTCAGGAAAAAATGTTCAAATAAGTGATCTCTCCAAATACTGGAAAAAGTCATTTATAGTACAGCCTGTTGAAAAAATGGTCTAAAAAGTCAATATGTTTAGCGTTTTAGGCCAAAGTTTAGTATGGAGAAAAACGCCATACTATATCTCAGGGAAAAAAGGTAAAAAAAAGTGATCTTTCGAAACGCTGAAAAAAGTCATAGAACAGTATGTTCGGGCTGTTTACAGTGTAATCTGTTGAAAAAATGGTTTAAAAAGTCAATACTTTGAGTGTTTTAGGCCAAAGTTTAGTATGGAGAAAAACACCATACTATAGCTCAGGGAAAAATGGTCTAAAAAGTGATCTCTCCAAATAATGAAAAAAGTCAAAGAACTGCATGTTGAGACTGTTTAAAGCATAGCCTGTTGAAAAAACGGTCTAAAAAGTCATGACTTTGAGCGTTTCAGGCCAAAGTTTAGGACGGAGAAAAACGCCATACTATAGCTCAGGGAAAAATGCTCAAAAAAGTGATCTTTCGAAACGCTAAAAAAAGTCATAGAATAACATATTCGAACTGTTTATAGTGTAATCTGTTGAAAAAAATCATCTAAAAAGTCAATATTTTGAGCATTTTAAGCCAAACTTTAGTATGGAGAAAAATGCCATACTATACCTTAGGGAAAAAAGGTCAAAAAAGTAATCCTTCGAAACGCTGATAAAAGTCACTGAACAGCATGTTGAAGCTGTTTATAGTGTAATTTGTTGAAAAAAAGGTCTAAAAAGTCAATATTTTCAGTGTTTTAGGCCAAAGTTTAGTATGGAGAAAAAACGCTATACTATAGCTCAGGAAAAAATGGTCAAAAAGAAATCTCTCCAAATGCTGAAAAAACTGATAAAAAAGCATGTTCGGGCTGTTTATAATGTATTCTGATGAAAAAACGGTCTAAAAAGTCAATATTTTGAGTGTTTTAGGCCAAAGTTTAGTATGGAGAAAACGCATACGCTATAGCTCAGGGAAAAATGCTCAAAAAATTGATCTCTCCAAATACTAAAAAAAGTCATTGAACAGCATGTTCAGGCTATTCATAGTATAGCCTGTTGAAAAAATGGTCTAAAACGTCAATATTTTGAGCTTTTTAGGCCAAAGTTTAGTATGGAGAAAAACACCATACTATACCTCAGGGAAAAATGGTCAAAAAAGTGATCTCTCCAAATACTAATAAAAGTCATAGAACAGCATGTTGAGACTGTTTATAGTATAGCCTCTTGAAAAATGGTTGAAAAAAGTCAATATTTTGAGCGTTTTAGCCCAAAGTTTAGTATGGACAAAAACGCCATACTATAGTTCAGGGAAAAAACAGGTCAAAAAAGTGATCTGTCGAAATGCTGAAAAAAGCCACAGAACAGCATGTTCGGGCTATTTATAGTGTAATCTGTTGAAGAAAATCATCTAAAAAGTCAATATTTTGAGTGTTTTAGGCCAAAGTTTAGTATGGAGAAAAACGCCATACTAAAGCTCAGGGAAAAATGTTCAAAAAAGTCATTCTTCGAAACACTGAAAAAAGTCACATAACAGCATGTTGAGGCTGTTATAATATAGCCTGTTGAAAAAACGGTCAAAAAAGTCAATATTTTGAGCGTTTCAGGCCAAAGTTTAGTATGGAGAAAAAAGCCATACTATAGCTCAGGGAAAAAAGGTCAAAAAGTAATGTCTCCAAATACTGAAAAGAGTCATAGAACAGCATGTTTGGGCTGTTTATAGTGTAATCTGTTGAAAAAATGGTGTAAAAAGTCAATATTTTGAGTGTTTCATGCCAAAGTTTAGTATGGAGAAAAACGCCATACTATAGCTCAGGGAAAAATGGTCAAAAAAGTAATTCTTTGAAACGCTGAAAAAAGTCATAGAACAGCATGTTGAGGCTGTTTATAGTATAGCCTGTTGAAAAAAATGGTCTAAAAAGTCAATATTTTGAGTGTTTCAGGCCAAAGTTCAGTATAGAGAAAACCGCCATACTATAGCTCAGGGAAAAATTCTCAAAAAAGTGATCTTTCGAAACGCTGAATAAAGTCATAGAACAGCATGTTCGGGGTGTTTATGGTGTAATCTGTTGAAAAAATCATCTAAAAAGTCAATATTTTGAGCATTTTAAGCCAAAGTTTAGTATGGAGAAAACGCCATACTATACCTCAGGGAAAAAAGGTCAAAAAAGTCATTCTTCAAAATGCTGAAAAACATCACTGTACAAAATGTTGATTTTGTTCATACTGTAGTATGTTGAAAAAATCAACTAAAAAGTCAATATTTTGAGCATTTTAAGCCAAAGTTTCGTATGGAAAATAAAGCCATACTATAGCTCAGGGAAAAATGTTCAAAAAAGTGATCTCTCCAAATACTAATAAAAGTCATTGAACAGCATGTTCAGGCTGTTTATAGTATAATCTGTTGAAAGAATGGTCTAAAAAGTCAATATTTTGAGTGTTTCAGGCCTAAGTTTAGTATGGAGAAAAACGTCATACTATAGCTCAGGAAAAATTCTCAAAAAACTGATCTTTCGAAACGCTGAAAAAAGTCATAGAACAGCATGTTGAGGCTGTTTATAGTATAGCCTGTTGAAAAAGTGGTCTAAAAAGTCAATATTTTGAGTGTTTCAGGCCAAAGTTTAGTATGGAGAAAAGCGCCATACTATAGCTCAGGGAAAAATGGTCAAAAAAGTTATCTCTCCAAATACTAAAAAAAGTCATAGAACAGCATGTTCAGGCTTTTTATAGTATAATCTGTTAAAAAAGTGGCCTAAAAAGTCAATATTTTGAGCATTTTAAGCCAAAGATTCGTATGGAGAAAAACGCCATACTATAGCTCAGGGAAAAATTCTCAAAACAGTAATCTTTCGAAACGCTGAAAAATGTCATAGAACAGCATATTCGGAGTGTTTATAGTGTAATCTGTTGAAAAAAAGCTCGAAAAAGTCAATATTTTGAGTGTTTTAGGCCAAAGTTTAGTATGGAGAAAAACGCCATACTATAGCTCAGGGCAAAATGGTCAAAAAGTAATCTCTCCAAATGCTGAAAAAACTCATAGAATAGCATGTTCGGGCTGTTTATAGTGTAATCTGTTGAAAGAAAGGTCTAAAAAGTCAATATTTTGAGCGTATCAGGCCAAAGTTTAGTATGGAGAAAACGCCATACTACATCTCAGGGGAAAATGGTCTAAAAAGTGATCTCTCCAAATACTGAAAAAAGTCATGGAACAGCATGGTGATGCTATTTATACTGTAGTCTGTTGACAAAATCATCTAAAAAGTCAATATTTTGAGCATTTTAGGCCAAAGTTTAGTATGGAGAAAAACGCCATACTATAGCTCAGGGAAAAAAGGTCAAAAAGTAATCTCTCCAAATGCTGGAAAAACTCATAGAATAGCATGTTCGGGCTGTTTATAGTGCAATCTGTTGAAAAAAAAGGTCTAAAAAGTCAATATTTTGAGCGTTTCAGGCCAAAGTTTAGTATGGAGAAAAACGCCATACTATAGCTCAGGGAAAAATTCTCAAAAAAGTGATCTTTCAAAACGCTGAAAAAAGTCATAGAACAGCATGTTCGGGGTGTTTATGGTGTAATCTATTGAAAAAATCATCTAAAAAGTCAATATTTTGAGCATTTTAAGCCAAAGTTTAGTATGGAGAAAAACGCCATAATATAGCTCAGGGAAAAAAGGTCAAAAAGTAATGTCTCCAGATACTGAAAAAAGTCATGGAACAGCATGGTGATGCTATTTATACTGTAGTCTGTTGAAAAAATCATCTAAAAAGTCAATATTTTGAGCGTTTTAGGCCAAAGTTTAGTATGGAGAAAAACACCATACTATAGCTCAGGGGAAAATGGTCAAAAAAGTCATTCTTTGAAACGGTGAAAAAAGTCATAGAACAGCATATTCGGGGTGTTTATAGTGTAATCTTTTTTAAAAAATCATCTAAAAACTCAATATTTTGAGCATTTTAAGCCAAAGTTTCGTATGGAGAAAAACGCCATACTATAGCTCAGGGAAAAATGTTCAAAAAAGTGATCTCCCCAAATACTAATGAAAGTCATTGAACAGCATGTTCAGGCTGTTTATAGTATAATCTGTTGAAAAAATGGTCTAAAAAGTCAATATTTTGAGTGTTTTAGGCCAAAGTTTAGTATGGAGAAAAACGCCATAATATAGCTCAGGGAAAAATGGTCAAAAAAAGTCATCCTTTGAAATGCTGAAAAAACTCATAGAACAGCATGTTGAGGCTGTTTATAGTATAGCCTGTTTAAAAAAATGGTCTAAAAAGTCAATATTTTGAGCGTTTTAGGCCAAAGTTTAGTATGGAGAAAAACGCCATACTATAGCTCAGGGGAAAATGGTCAAAAAAGTGATCCCCCCAAATACTAATGAAAGTCATTGAACAGCATGTTGATGCTGTTTATACTGTAGTCTGTTGAAAAAATCAACTAAAAAGTCAATATTTTGAGCATTTTAAGACAAAGTTTCATATGTAGAAAACGCCATACTATAGCTCAGGAAAAAATGGTCAAAAAGTAATCTCTCCAAATACTGAAAAAAGTCATAGAACAGCATGTTTGGGCTGTTTATAGTGTAATCTGTTGAAAAAATGGTCTAAAAAGTCAATATTTTGAGTGTTTGAGGCCAAAGTTTAGTATGGAGAAAAACGCCATACTATAGCTCAGGGAAAAAAGGTCAAAAAAGTGATCTTTCGAAACGCTGAAAAAAATCATAGAACAGCATGTTGAGGCTGTTTATAGTATAGTCTGTTGAAAAAATCATCTAAAAAGTCAATATTTTGAGCGTTTTAGGCCAAAGTTTAGTATGGAGAAAAACGCCATACTATAGCTCAGGAAAAAATGGTCAAAAAAGTGATCTTTCGAAACGCTGAAAAAAGTCACTGAACAGCATATTCGGGGTGTTCATAGTGTAATCTGTTGAAAAAAATCATCTAAAAAGTCAATATTTTGAGCATTTTAAGCCAAAGTTTTGTATGGAGAAAAACGCCATACTATAGCTAAGGGAAAAAAGGTCAAAAAAGTGATCTTCCAAATACTGAAAAAGTCACAGAACAGCATGTTCGGGCTGTTTATAGTGTAATCTGTTGAAAAAATGGTCTAAAAAGTCAATATTTTGAGCATTTCAGGCCAAAGTTTAGTATGGAGAAAAACGCCATACTATAGCTCAGGGAAAAATGTTCAAAAAGTGATCTCTGCAAATACTAAAAAGTCATTGAACAGCATGTTCAGGCTGTTTATAGTATAGCCTGTTGAAAAATGGTCTAAAAAGTCAATATTTTGAGCGTTTTAGGCCAAAGTTTAGTATGGAGAAAAACGCCGAACTATAGCTCAGGGAAAAAAGGTCAAAAAAGTGATCTCTCCACATACTAAAAAAAGTCATTGAACAGCATGTTCAGGCTGTTTATAGTATAGCCTGTTGAAAAAATGGTCTAAAAAGTCAATATTTTGAGCGTTTTAGGCCAAACTTTACGATGGAGAAAAACGCCATACTATAGCTCAGGGAAAAAGGTCAAAAAGCGATCTCTCCAAACACTGAAAAAAGTCATTGAACAGCATGTTCAGGCTGTTTATAGTGTAATCTGTTGAAAAAAATGGTCTAAAAAGTCAATATTTTGAGCGTTTTAGGCCAAAGTTTAGTATGGAGAAAAACGTCATACTATAGCTCAGGAAAAAATGGTCAAAAAGTAATCTCTCCAAATACTGAAAAAAGTCACAGAACAGCATGTTCGGGCTGTTTATAGTGTAATCTGTTGAAAAAATGGTCTAAAAAGTCAATATTTTGAGTGTTTCGGGCCAAAGTTTCGTATGGAGAAAGACGCCATACTATAGCTCAGGGAAAAAGGTCAAAAAGTGATCTTTCAAATACTGAAAAAGTCACAGAACAGCATGTTCAGGCTGTTTATAGTATAGCCTGTTGAAAAAATGGTCTAAAAAGTCAATATTTTGAGCGTTTTAGGCCAAAGTTTAGTATGGAGAAAAACGCCACACTATAGCTCAGGGAAAAAGGTCAAAAAGTGATCTTTCAAATACTGAAAAAGTCACAGAACAGCATGTTCAGGCTGTTTATAGTGTAATCTGTTAAAAAAATGGTCTAAAAAGTCAATATTTTGAGCTTTTCAGGCCAAAGTTTAGGATGGAGATAAACGCCATACTATAGCTCAGGGAAAAATGTTCAAAAAGTGATCTCTTCAAATACTGAAAAAGTCATTGAACAGCATGTTCAGGCTGTTTATAGTGTAATCTGTTGAAAAAATGGTCTAAAAGTCAATATTTTGAGCATTTTAGGCCAAAGTTTAGTATGGAGAAAAACGCCATACTATAGCTCAGGGAAAAAAGGTTAAAAAAGTCATCTCTCCAAATACTAAAAAAAGTCATTGAACAGCATGTTCAGGCTGTTTATAGTATAGCCTGTTGAAAAAATGGTCTAAAAAGTCAATATTTTGAGCGTTTTAGGCCAAAGTTTAGTATGGAGAAAAACGCCATACTATAGCTCAGGGAAAAAGGTCAAAAAGTGATCTTTCAAATACTGAAAAAGTCACAGAACAGCATGTTCAGGCTGTTTATAGTGTAATCTGTTGAAAAAATGGTCTAAAAAGTCAATATTTTGAGCGTTTTAGGCCAAAGTTTAGTATGGAGAAAACGCCATACTATAGCTCAGGAAAAAATGTTCAAAAAGTGATCTCTCCAAATACTGAAAAAGTCATAGAACAGCATGTTCAGGCTGTTTATAGTGTAATCTGTTGAAAAAATGGTCTAAAAAGTCAATATTTTGAGCGTTTCAGGCCAAAGTTTAGTATGGAGAAAACGCCATACTATAGCTCAGGGAAAAAGGTCAAAAAGTGATCTTTCAAACGCTGAAAAAAGTCACAGAACAGCATGTTCGGGCTGTTTATAGTGTAATCTGTTGAAAAATGGTCTAAAAGTCAATATTTTGAGTGTTTTAGGCCAAAGTTTAGTATGGAGAAAAACGCCAAACTATAGGTCAGGGAAAAAAGATCAAAAAGTGATCTCTCCAAATACTGAAAAAAGTCATAGAACAGCATGTTCGGGCTGTTTATAGTGTAATCTGTTGAAAAAATGGTTTAAAAAGTCAATATTTTGAGCATTTCAGGCCAAAGTTTAGTATGGAGAAAAACGCCATACTATAGCTCAGGGAAAAAAGTTTAAAAAGTGATCTCTCCAAATACTAAAAAAAGTCATTGAACAGCATGTTCAGGCTGTTTATAGTATAGCCTGTTGAAAAAATGGTCTAAAAAGTCAATATTTTGAGCGTTTTAGGCCAAAGTTTAGTATGGAGAAAACGCCATACTATAGCTCAGGGAAAAAGGTTAAAAAGTGATCTCTCCAAATACTAAAAAAGTCATTGAACAGCATGTTCAGGCTGTTTATAGTATAGCCTGTTGAAAAATGGTCTAAAAAGTCAATATTTTGAGCGTTTTAGGCCAAACTTTACTATGGAGAAAAACGCCATACTATAGCTCAGGGAAAAATGCTCAAAAAGTAATCTCTCCAAATACTGAAAAAAGTCATAGAACAGCATGTTTGGGCTGTTTATAGTGTAATCTGTTGAAAAAAATGGTCTAAAAAGTCAATATTTTAAGTGTTTCAGGCCAAAGTTTAGTATGGAGAAAACGCCATACTATAGCTCAGGGAAAAAGGTCAAAAAGTGATCTTCAAACGCTGAAAAAAGTCACAGAACAGCATGTTCGGGCTGTTTTTAGTATAGCCTGTTGAAAAAAAGGTCTAAAAAGTCAATATTTTGAGCGTTTCAGGCCAAAGTTTAGTACGGAGAAAAACGCCATACTATAGCTCAGGGAAAAATGCTCAAAAAAGTGATCTTTCGAAACGCTAAAAAAAGTCATAGAATAACATATTCGAACTGTTTATAGTGTAATCTGTTGAAAAAAATCATCTAAAAAGTCAATATTTTGAGCATTTTAAGCCAAACTTTAGTATGGAGAAAAATGCCATACTATACCTTAGGGAAAAAAGGTCAAAAAGTAATCTCCAAATACTAATAAAAGTCATAGAACAGCATGTTGAGACTGTTTATAGTGTAATTTGTTGAAAAAAGGTCTAAAAAGTCAATATTTTCAGTGTTTTAGGCCAAAGTTTAGTATGGAGAAAAAACGCTATACTATAGCTCAGGGAAAAATGGTCAAAAAGAAATCTCTCCAAATGCTGATAAAACTGATAAAAAAGCATGTTCGGGCTGTTTATAATGTATTCTGATGAAAAAACGGTCTAAAAAGTCAATATTTTGAGCGTTTTAGGCCAAACTTTACTATGGAGAAAAACGCCATACTATAGCTCAGGAAAAAATGGTCAAAAAGTAATCTCTCCAAATACTGAAAAAAGTCATAGAACAGCATGTTTGGGCTGTTTATAGTGTAATCTGTTGAAAAAAATGGTCTAAAAAGTCAATATTTTAAGTGTTTCAGGCCAAAGTTTAGTATGGAGAAAAACGCCACGCTATAGCTCAGGGAAAAATGCTCAAAAAATTGATCTCTCCAAACACTAAAAAAAGTCATTGAACAGCATGTTCAGGCTATTCATAGTATAGCCTGTTGAAAAATGGTCTAAAACGTCAATATTTTGAGCTTTTTAGGCCAAAGTTTAGTATGGAGAAAAACACCATACTATACCTTAGGGAAAAAAGGTCAAAAAGTAATCTCCAAATACTAATAAAAGTCATAGAACAGCATGTTGAGACTGTTTATAGTATAGCCTCTTGAAAAAATGGTTGAAAAAAGTCAATATTTTGAGCGTTTTAGCCCAAAGTTTAGTATGGACAAAAACGCCATACTATAGTTCAGGGAAAAAACAGGTCAAAAAAGTGATCTGTCGAAATGCTGAAAAAAGCCACAGAACAGCATGTTCGGGCTATTTATAGTGTAATCTGTTGAAGAAAATCATCTAAAAAGTCAATATTTTGAGTGTTTTAGGCCAAAGTTTAGTATGGAGAAAAACGCCATACTAAAGCTCAGGGAAAAATGTTCAAAAAAGTCATTCTTCGAAACACTGAAAAAAGTCACATAACAGCATGTTGAGGCTGTTATAATATAGCCTGTTGAAAAAACGGTCAAAAAAGTCAATATTTTGAGCGTTTCAGGCCAAAGTTTAGTATGGAGAAAAAAGCCATACTATAGCTCAGGGAAAAAAGGTCAAAAAGTAATGTCTCCAAATACTGAAAAGAGTCATAGAACAGCATGTTTGGGCTGTTTATAGTGTAATCTGTTGAAAAAATGGTGTAAAAAGTCAATATTTTGAGTGTTTCATGCCAAAGTTTAGTATGGAGAAAAACGCCATACTATAGCTCAGGGAAAAATGGTCAAAAAAGTAATTCTTTGAAACGCTGAAAAAAGTCATAGAACAGCATGTTGAGGCTGTTTATAGTATAGCCTGTTGAAAAAAATGGTCTAAAAAGTCAATATTTTGAGTGTTTCAGGCCAAAGTTCAGTATAGAGAAAACCGCCATACTATAGCTCAGGGAAAAATTCTCAAAAAAGTGATCTTTCGAAACGCTGAATAAAGTCATAGAACAGCATGTTCGGGGTGTTTATGGTGTAATCTGTTGAAAAAATCATCTAAAAAGTCAATATTTTGAGCATTTTAAGCCAAAGTTTAGTATGGAGAAAAACGCCATACTATACCTCAGGGAAAAAAGGTCAAAAAAGTCATTCTTCAAAATGCTGAAAAACATCACTGTACAAAATGTTGATTTTGTTCATACTGTAGTATGTTGAAAAAATCAACTAAAAAGTCAATATTTTGAGCATTTTAAGCCAAAGTTTCGTATGGAGAAAAACGTCATACTATAGCTCAGGGAAAAAAGGTCAAAAAAGTCATTCTTCAAAATGCTGAAAAACATCACTGTACAAAATGTTGATTTTGTTCATACTGTAGTATGTTGAAAAAATCAACTAAAAAGTCAATATTTTGAGCATTTTAAGCCAAAGTTTCGTATGGAAAATAAAGCCATACTATAGCTCAGGGAAAAATGTTCAAAAAAGTGATCTCTCCAAATACTAATAAAAGTCATTGAACAGCATGTTCAGGCTGTTTATAGTATAATCTGTTGAAAGAATGGTCTAAAAAGTCAATATTTTGAGTGTTTCAGGCCTAAGTTTAGTATGGAGAAAAACGCCATACTATAGCTCAGTGAAAAATTCTCAAAAAACTGATCTTTCGAAACGCTGAAAAAAGTCATAGAACAGCATGTTGAGGCTGTTTATAGTATAGCCTGTTGAAAAAGTGGTCTAAAAAGTCAATATTTTGAGTGTTTCAGGCCATAGTTTAGTATGGAGAAAAGCGCCATACTATAGCTCAGGGCAAAATGGTCAAAAAGTAATCTCTCCAAATGCTGGAAAAACTCATAGAATAGCATGTTCGGGCTGTTTATAGTGTAATCTGTTGAAAAAAAGGTCTAAAAAGTCAATATTTTGAGTGTTTCGGGCCAAAGTTTCGTATGGAGAAAGACGCCATACTATAGCTCAGGGAAAAATGGTCAAAAAAGCGATCTCTCCAAATACTAAAAAAAGTCATTGAACAGCATGGTGATGCTATTTATACTGTAGTCTGTTGACAAAATCATCTAAAAAGTCAATATTTTGAGCATTTTAGGCCAAAGTTTAGTATGGAGAAAAACGCCATACTATAGCTCAGGGAAAAAAGGTCAAAAAGTAATCTCTCCAAATGCTGGAAAAACTCATAGAATAGCATGTTCAGGCTGTTTATAGTGCAATCTGTTGAAAAAAGGTCTAAAAAGTCAATATTTGGGTGTTTCAGGCCAAAGTTTAGTATGGAGAAAAACGCCATACTATAGCTCAGGGAAAAATGGTCAAGAAAAGTGATCCTTCAAAACGCTAAAAAAAAGTCATAGAAAAGCATGTTCGGGTGTTTATGGTGTAATCTATTGAAAAATCATCTAAAAGTCAATATTTTGAGCATTTTAAGCCAAAGTTTAGTATGGAGAAAAACGCCATACTATAGCTCAGGGAAAAAGGTCAAAAAGTAATGTCTCCAAATACTGAAAAAGTCATGGAACAGCATGTTCAGGCTGTTTATATTATAGCCTGTTGAAGAAATGGTCTAAAAGGTCAATATTTTGAGCGTTTCAGGCCAAAGTTTAGTATGGAGAAAAACACCATACTATAGCTCAGGGAAAAATGGTAAAAAAAGTCATTCTTTTAAATACTGAAAAAGTCATAGAACAGCATGTTGAGGCTGTTTTTAGTGTAATCTTTTTAAAAAATCATCTAAAAGTCAATATTTTGAGCATTTTAGGCCAAAGTTTAGTATGGAGAAAAACGCCATACTATAGCTCAGGGGAAAATGGTCAAAAACGTGATCCCCCCAAATACTAATGAAAGTCATTGAACAGCATGTTGATGCTGTTTATAGTATAATTTGTTGAAAAAATGGTCTAAAAAGTCAATATTTTGAGTGTTTTAGGCCAAAGTTTAGTATGGAGAAAAACGCCATACTATAGCTCAGGGAAAAATGGTCAAAAAAGTCATTCTTCGAAACGATGAAAAAAGTCATTGAACAGCATGTTGAGGCTATTTTTAGTATAGCCTGTTGAAAAATTGGTCAAAAAGTTCAATATTTTGAGCGTTTTAGGCCAAAGTTTAGTATGGAGAAAACGCCATACTATAGCTCAGGGAAAATGGTCAAAAAGTGATCTCCAAATACTAAAAAAGTCATTGAACAGCATGTTGAGGCTGTTTATAGTATAGTCTGTTGAAAAAATCATCTAAAAAGTCAGTATTTTGAGCGTTTTAGGCCAAAGTTTAGTACGGAGAAAAACGCCATACTATAGCTCAGGGAAAAAAGATCAAAAAAGTGATCTTTCAAAACGCTGAAAAAAGTCATAGAACAGCATGTTCGGACTGTTTATAGTGTAATCTGTTGAAAAAAAGGTCTAAAAAGTCAATATTTTGAGTGTTTGAGGCCAAAGTTTAGTATGGACAAAAACGCCATACTATAGCTCAGGGAAAAATGTTCAAAAAAGTGATCTCTGCAAATACTAAAAGAGTCATTGAACAGCATGTTCAGGCTGTTCATTGTATAGCCTGTTGAAAAAATGGTCTAAAAAGTCAATATTTTGAGCGTTTTAAGCCAAAGTTTAGTATGGAGAAAACGCCATACTATAGCTCAGGGAAAAAGGTTAAAAAGTGATCTCTCCAAATACTAAAAAAGTCATTGAACAGCATGTTCAGGCTGTTTATAGTATAGCCTGTTGAAAAAATGGTCTAAAAAGTCAATATTTTGAGCGTTTTAGGCCAAAGTTTAGTATGGAGAAAAACGCCATACTATAGCTCAGGAAAAAATGGTCAAAAAGTAATGTCTCCAAATACTGAAAAAAGTCATAGAACAGCATATTCAGGCTGTTTAAAGTATAGCCTGTTGAAAAACTGGTCTAAAAAGTCAATATTTTGAATGTTTTAGGCCAAAGTTTAGTATGGACAAAAACGCCATACTAATAGCTCAGGGAAAAATGTTCAAAAAAGTGATCTCTCCAAATACTAAAAAAAGTCAATGAACAGCATGTTCAGGCTGTTTATAGTATAGCCTGTTGAAAAAATGGTTAAAAAGTCAATATTTTGAGCGTTTTAGGCCAAAGTTTAGTATGGAGAAAAACGCCATACTATAGCTCAGGAAAAAATGGTCAAAAAGTAATGTCTCCAAATACTGAAAAAAGTCATAGAACAGCATGTTCGGGCTGTTTATAGTATAGCCTGTTGAAAAAATGGTCTAAAAAGTCAATATTTTGAGTGTTTTAGGCCAAAGTTTTAGTATGGAGAAAAACGCCATACTATAGCTCAGGGAAAAAATGGTCAAAAATTAATGTCTCCAAATACTGAAAAAAGTCATAGAACAGCATGTTCGGGCTGTTTATAGTGTAATCTGTTGAAAAAATGGTCTAAAAAGTCAATATTTTGAGTGTTTTAGGCCAAAGTTTAGTATGGAGAAAAACGCCATAATATAGCTAAGGGAAAAAAGGTCAAAAAAGTGATCTTTCGAAACGCTGAAAAAAGTCATGGAACAGCATGTTCAGGCTGTTTATAGTATAATTTGTTGAAAAAATGGTCTAAAAAGTCAATATTTTGTGTGTTTTAGGCCAAAGTTTAGTATGGACAAAAACGCCATACTATAGCTCAGGGAAAAATGTTCAAAAAAGTGATCTCTGCAAATACTAAAAGAGTCATTGAACAGCATGTTCAGGCTGTTTATAGTATAGCCTGTTGAAAAAATGGTCTAAAAAGTCAATATTTTGAGTGTTTCAGGCCAAAGTTTAGTATGGAGAAAAACGCCATACTATAGCTCAGGAAAAAATGGTCAAAAAGTAATGTCTCCAAATACTGAAAAAAGTCATAGAACAGCATGTTCGGGCTGTTTATAGTGTAATCTGTTGAAAAAATGGTCTAAAAAGTCAATATTTTGAGTGTTTTAGGCCAAAGTTTAGTATGGAGAAAACACCATAATATAGCTAAGGGAAAAAGGTCAAAAAGTGATCTTTCAAACGCTGAAAAGTCATGGAACAGCATGTTCAGGCTGTTTATAGTATAATTTGTTGAAAAATGGTCTAAAAAGTCAATATTTTGTGTGTTTTAGGCCAAAGTTTAGTATGGACAAAAACGCCATACTATAGCTCAGGGAAAAATGTTCAAAAAAGTGATCTCTGCAAATACTAAAAGAGTCATTGAACAGCATGTTCAGGCTGTTTATAGTATAGCCTGTTGAAAAAATGGTCTAAAAAGTCAATATTTTGAGCGTTTTAGGCCAAAGTTTAATATGGAGTAAAAAGCCATACTATAGCTCAGGGAAAAATTCTCAAAAAAGTAATCTCTCCAAATACTGAAAAAAGTCATAGAACAGCATGTTGAGACTGTTTATAGTATAGCCTGTTGACAAAATGGTCTAAAAAGTCAATATTTTGTGTGTTTTAGGCCAAAGTTTAGTATGGAGAAAAACACCATACTATAGCTCAGGGAAAAATTCTCAAAAAAGTGATCTTTCGAAACGCTGAAAAAAGTCACAGAACAGCATGTTTGGGCATTTTATAGAGTAATTTGTTGAAAAAAAGGTCTAAAAAGTCAATATTTTGAGTGTTTGAGGCCAAAGTTTAGTATGGAGGAAAACGCCATATTATAGGTCAGGGAAAAATGGTCAAAAAGTAATCTCCAAATACTGAAAAAAGTCATTGAACACCATGTTCAGGCTGTTTACAGCAGAGCCTGTTGAAAAAACAGTCGAAAAAGTCAATATTTTGAGCGTTTGAGGCCAAAGTTTAGTATGGAGAAAAACGCCATACTATATCTCAGGGAAAAAAGTTCAAAAAAGTAATCTTTCGAAACGCTGAAAAAAGTCACTGAACAGCATGTTGATGCTGTTTATACTGTAGTCTGTTGAAAAAATCAACTAAAAGCTCAATATTTTGAGCATTTTAAGCCAAAGTTTAGTATGGAGAAAAACGCCATACTATAGCTCAGGAAGAAATGGTCAAAAAATAATCTCTCCAAACACTGAAAAAGTCATAGAACAGCATGTTCGAGCTGTTTATAGTGTAATCTGTTGAAAAATGGTCTAAAAGTAAATATTTTGAGCGTTTGAGGCCAAAGTTTAGTATGGAGAAAAACGCCATACTATAGCTCAGGGAAAAAGGTCAAAAAAGTGATCTTTCGAAACGCTGAAAAAAGTCAAGGAACAGCATGTTTGGGCATTTTATAGTGTAATTTGTTGAAAAAATGGTCTAAAAAGTCAATATTTTGTGTGTTTTAGGCCAAAGTTTAGTATGGACAAAAACGCCATACTATAGCTCAGGGAAAAATGTTCAAAAAAGTGATCTCTGCAAATACTAAAAGAGTCATTGAACAGCATGTTCAGGCTGTTTATAGTATAGCCTGTTGAAAAAATGGTCTAAAAAGTCAATATTTTGAGCGTTTTAGGCCAAAGTTTAGTATGGAGTAAAAAGCCATACTATAGCTCAGGGAAAAATTCTCAAAAAAGTAATCTCTCCAAATACTGAAAAAAGTCATAGAACAGCATGTTGAGGCTGTTTATAGTATAGCCTGTTGAAAAAATGGTCTAAAAAGTCAATATTTTGAGTGTTTCAGGCCAAAGTTTAGTATGGAGAAAAAAGCCATACTATAGCTCGGGGAAAAAGGTCAAAAAGTGATCTTTCAAACGCTGAAAAAAGTCACGGAACAGCATGTTTGGGTATTTTATAGAGTAATTTGTTGAAAAAACGGTCTAAAAAGTCAATATTTTGAGTGTTCGAGGCCAAAGTTTAGTATGGACAAAAACGCCATATTATAGGTCAGGGAAAAAAGGTCAAAAAAGTGATTTCCCCAAATACTGAAAAAAGTCATAGAACAGCATATTCAGGCTGTTTAAAGTATAGCCTGTTGAAAAACTGGTCTAAAAAGTCAATATTTTGAGCGTTTTAGGCCAAAGTTTAGTATGGACAAAAACGCCATACTAATAGCTCAGGGAAAAATGTTCAAAAAAGTGATCTCTCCAAATACTAAAAAAAAGTCAATGAACAGCATGTTCAGGCTGTTTATAGTATAGCCTGTTGAAAAAATGGTTAAAAAGTCAATATTTTGAGCGTTTTAGGCCAAAGTTTAGTATGGAGAAAAACGCCATACTATAGCTCAGGAAAAAATGGTCAAAAAGTAATGTCTCCAAATACTGAAAAAAGTCATAGAACAGCATGTTCGGGCTGTTTATAGTATAGCCTGTTGAAAAAATGGTCTAAAAAGTCAATATTTTGAGTGTTTTAGGCCAAAGTTTTAGTATGGAGAAAAACGCCATACTATAGCTCAGGAAAAAATGGTCAAAAAGTAATGTCTCCAAATACTGAAAAAAGTCATAGAACAGCATGTTCGGGCTGTTTATAGTGTAATCTGTTGAAAAAATGGTCTAAAAAGTCAATATTTTGAGTGTTTTAGGCCAAAGTTTAGTATGGAGAAAAACACCATAATATAGCTAAGGGAAAAAAGGTCAAAAAAGTGATCTTTCGAAACGCTGAAAAAAGTCATGGAACAGCATGTTCAGGCTGTTTATAGTATAATTTGTTGAAAAAATGGTCTAAAAAGTCAATATTTTGTGTGTTTTAGGCCAAAGTTTAGTATGGACAAAAACGCCATACTATAGCTCAGGGAAAAATGTTCAAAAAAGTGATCTCTGCAAATACTAAAAGAGTCATTGAACAGCATGTTCAGGCTGTTTATAGTATAGCCTGTTGAAAAAATGGTCTAAAAAGTCAATATTTTGAGTGTTTCAGGCCAAAGTTTAGTATGGAGAAAAACGCCATACTATAGCTCAGGAAAAAATGGTCAAAAAGTAATCTCTCCAAATACTGAAAAAAGTCATAGAACAGCATGTTCGGGCTGTTTATAGTGTAATCTGTTGAAAAAATGGTCTAAAAAGTCAATATTTTGAGTGTTTTAGGCCAAAGTTTAGTATGGAGAAAAACACCATAATATAGCTAAGGGAAAAAAGGTCAAAAAAGTGATCTTTCGAAACGCTGAAAAAAGTCATGGAACAGCATGTTCAGGCTGTTTATAGTATAATTTGTTGAAAAAATGGTCTAAAAAGTCAATATTTTGAGTGTTTTAGGCCAAAGTTTTAGTATGGACAAAAGCAGCCATACTATAGCTCAGGGAAAAATGTTCAAAAAAGTGATCTCTGCAAATACTAAAAGAGTCATTGAACAGCATGTTCAGGCTGTTTATAGTATAGCCTGTTGAAAAAATGGTCTAAAAAGTCAATATTTTGAGCGTTTTAGGCCAAAGTTTAGTATGGAGTAAAAAGCCATACTATAGCTCAGGGAAAAATTCTCAAAAAAGTAATCTCTCCAAATACTGAAAAAAGTCATAGAACAGCATGTTGAGACTGTTTATAGTATAGCCTGTTGAAAAAATGGTCTAAAAAGTCAATATTTTGTGTGTTTAAGGCCAAAGTTTAGTATGGACAAAAACGCCATACTATAGCTCAGGGAAAAATGTTCAAAAAAGTGATCTCTGCAAATACTAAAAGAGTCATTGAACAGCATGTTCAGGCTGTTTATAGTATAGCCTGTTGAAAAAATGGTCTAAAAAGTCAATATTTTGAGTGTTTCAGGCCAAAGTTTAGTATGGAGAAAAACGCCATACTATAGCTCAGGAAAAAATGGTCAAAAAGTAATGTCTCCAAATACTGAAAAAAGTCATAGAACAGCATGTTCGGGCTGTTTATAGTGTAATCTGTTGAAAAAATGGTCTAAAAAGTCAATATTTTGAGTGTTTTAGGCCAAAGTTTAGTATGGAGAAAAACACCATAATATAGCTAAGGGAAAAAAGGTCAAAAAAGTGATCTTTCGAAACGCTGAAAAAAGTCATGGAACAGCATGTTCAGGCTGTTTATAGTATAATTTGTTGAAAAAATGGTCTAAAAAGTCAATATTTTGTGTGTTTTAGGCCAAAGTTTAGTATGGACAAAAACGCCATACTATAGCTCAGGGAAAAATGTTCAAAAAAGTGATCTCTGCAAATACTAAAAGAGTCATTGAACAGCATGTTCAGGCTGTTTATACTATAGCCTGTTGAGAAATGGTCTAAAAGTCAATATTTTGAGTGTTTCAGGCCAAAGTTTAGTATGGAGAAAACGCCATACTATAGCTGTGTCCCAATTCAGGGTCTGCATCCTTCGGAGGCTGCAGCCTCACGCTGCCTTCGGAGGCGACTCCTTCGGAGGCGCCTCCGAAGGCTGCATCAACGGTTGTTAATTGGGACGGTCCAGCCTTCGGAGGATTTCCTGGTTACGTCACGAGATATTCCCGCCCTTACCCTACGTCACAAAGGAGTTCTATTGTCAAGGCTCGCGCTCGCGGGAAAGAGAAGAGGGACAACTCAAAACGGAAAGAAGTTATGGAGCCTGAGCTAATCGTTTTTTTATTTTTAATTTTTATTTTGCTGGAGGAAGAGGAGAAGCGCCTCCGTCAGCGCCAGCGTCGGCGGCTGATTTATCTCCGGCTGAGAGCGGACCATGGAGAGGTAAACCTGTTATTTTAACCCAAAGCAATGTTATCATTAGCTAGATAACAGTTATGCTAGTTAGCAGTAACTAGCATACCTGTATACATTTATTACCAAGAAGTGACAATAACGCTAATTATAGAAACTATTGTGATGTCTTTTATAAGGGTTTTTATTTGTTTGTTCATTAAATAAAGTGCTGAGATGTCAGGCTACAATATTCAAATGTACAATGATGTCCAATATTATTTAGTTAATGTGCAGTACATTACTTTCTACAGTGTATTGTGCTGTATTTGTTTCATTTTATTTCTAATAATTAATATATTCCAAATTAATAAAGTGACTGATAACCTGATGTTGATCATAAGAAAGATCAAGTGATCAAGACAGATCTTTCAAGTGGATAGACAGAATAAGCATTATCTATCTAAGCTATGAAATTAACTAAAAGATCTCGTTAACTCAAGTTAAATAGCTTTTGTTGAGATAATCATTTTTATCCCCTGTTCTCCTCCTTTTCCCAATTCAGACC